>NC_133373.1:24968587-25147131 GCF_049309525.1 Garra rufa
CATTTTGCCATTAACTGTAATAATCCAGTGAGATTTTTGTTGGCACAAGGAGGCTGACAGCAGCCAGTGTCCCACACAGAGATCTGATCTCATCATCATCCAGTCTGTCTGGAATGACACGAAGAAACAGAACAAACTGAGACAGACTAAATCCATACGAGACTTGTCTGCAAAGCTGAAAAACTATGCACAAGTGTGCCTAGAGCAAAAGCTGCTTTAAACGCAAAGGGTGGTAACACCAAATGTTGATTTAATTTAGTTAATAGATGATAATTGATAAAGAAAATCTATTTATGACATTATTTTTGGACAGTATCCTCATTTTACAGCATTTTTACACAAGTGCCTAAAACTTTTAACAGTACTGTAGCTTTGCAGGTAGGTTTCTTGAAGCATCTTGGAGATGTTGACAGTTCTTCTGGATCTAGTCTTTCTCAGTTTGTTCTGTTTCTTCATGTCTTTTAAGACCGGACGATAATGAGATCAGATCTCTGTGTGGGACACTGACTGTTGTCAGACTCCTTGTGCAAACAAAAATCTCACAGAATTATTACAATTCATGGCAAAATGAATTAATGTAATGTAAATTGATATTTCCTACTGACACACTACAGCAAAAGATAAAAATAACTGACTTAATATTTTAGCTGGTGAAAATACTAGTGTTTTAATAATTTTGGCCATCACTGTGTATACAAAATATAAATACTAGAAAAGCAGAACATTTCAGCCCATGTTGTGCATTCCTATTTTGTTCATTTTGGGTTTAATTAAATGTCATTAATGATTTCAATCATTTTCAAAATGATGCATAATGATGTTTTTGCCCGGAAATTTTTGCTTTCATCAGTTGTAAAAGAGATGCATTTTTTATCAGTAAGAACTCTTTAAGCTCTTACAGTGAGATGGTTATACTTTGGGAAAAGTCAAGTTTAAATATTGACAAGCGCAGTACAGGTGTATTTGTTAGCACTGAACATTTTAACTTAAAAGTGCAGGTTCAACAAGAAACCCAAAGGCACCATTAAAGCAGAATGAAAGACTTAAGTGTCAGCACTGAGCCTTGCACAACTTTGGGTCACTCTCAACTCTCAGATCAATATGAGCTGTTACAATTTCACAGTTGGTCATGCTTCACTGTTTGACACTTGCTCCTTTAGCGCAGGTTGGGAGAGTTTCTGAATGCGTGAGGCACGACAGAGAGAAAAGAGTAGAGAGAGGCCTGTCGCCATATGGGAGCTCACATTGACACCTCTGATGCACAGTTCCACTTGGCATGCAGTCGACAATGTCCACTGAAGAGTGGCTGCAAATGAGTCCAGTCTATCTCGCAGTTCCCCAGGCGGCAAAACAACCCCTTTACTCACCTCCATCTGAGCATTCTAGAGACCCTCAGGTGGTGATATACAAACCTTAAGTTTGCCTGGCTCCATAGGGGGCATCATGTTTAATTTAATGGATCATGTATACAAATGCCCTCTTCAACAGTTTTATTCTTACAGAGAGTGAGTGGGATGGCAGAGTACTACAGAGTCAAATGTCTGTGTACTTCAGTACAGTACTTGATTGAAGCTGTTTGCTTGCACTAAGAATATGTTTTTTTAGAAGTCCTAATGCTATTCCATGCTAAAAAAAAATAGTTATGCCTAATATCAGTAACATATTATAGTGGTTCTCAACCAGGGGGCCTGAGCTGACTAGGGAGCCTCAGCAAAAGTCCAATAATGATTTAACGGCACAAAGATCTGAATAGCTACTATACATGTAATCTAGATTATGTAATCAGATTCCAATTTTTTTTTTACAGTATTATGGTACAAGATAATACTATTTAAATCACTGTGATAAACGAGTTAAGTCAAAAGTAATCGAAAAGTAATTTGATTATATTACCTATAATTTTTAATGTAACAGATTATGTTACTGACTACAATTTTCGTCATGTAATCTGGAATCAGTAACGGATTACAATTTGTAAGTAATCTACCCAGCTCTGATGGCACAGTATGTAATTTTCGCCACTAGATGGCGCATATTCAAAACAACAACAATGGCGTAGCTTGATGATGCTGATTTTAGGAGCTCTTGCCCAGGGAGCAATTGGGGGTTTGGTGTCTTGCTCAAGGGTCTCTCCTCAGTCGTGGTATTGAGGCTGGAAGAGACCGCTGGTTATTCACTCCCCCCACCTACAATCCCTGCTGGTACCAAGACTCAAACCCACAGCCTTTGGGTTACAAGTCTGACTCGCTAACCATTAGACCACAGCTGCCACAAATATGGAAGTGCTATTTGCTTTGGCTTTTGAACTTTTTTAGACTAGAAGAAGTGCCTTGGACTTCTTTCTTGTAATAGTTGCTTGAAAAAAAAAGTGTCTAGGGAACCTGTTTGAAAATACATTATTTTTGCAATTCTGTTTGGTGAGGCTTGTGGCTCAGAAATGACACACTCCTTCATCTTTAAGGCTCAAGGTTAGTAACTGGAAGATTTGCTGGGTCAATTAACAATAGAATCATGCCATAAGCCATCAACCTTGTGCCTTTGGGCAAAGCACTACACCCTGTGTTGTTCCAGAGTGGCTGTTCCAGTGATAAACGAAAGCCAATTCGCCTGGCCCTGGTTGTGTGGCAATAACTAAAGATTCTAGATTTTATTCCCAAGCATCCAGACTGACCCCTTATGGCTGGATCAACCGGTTCTCTTGAAGGACTAACTTCCCTGCGGCATGGCACCCTGATAATCTGTCTAATGTGGCACGAGCCCATTGGCTGTTTACTCCTCATTTTACCAAAGTTATTCAGCAGCACATCTGTCACCAAGGTAAGGTGCTACTTCCCCCAGGCAGAGCTGAAGATTTACTGCTACACGCTGATGACTGTTGCTGTGCTTCCAGTTATCTCTGGGAAGAAAGCTAGTAGTTATTTTTGACACTTGAAAAACTGACTATTTATAGGATTAGTTCACTTCCCCAGTATAAAAAATTTTCAGATAATTTTCTCACCCCTGTCATCCAAGATGTTCATGTCTTTCTTTCTTCAGTCAAAAAGAAATGAAGGATTTTGAGGGGAAAAAATCCAGGTTTTTTTCTCCATATAGTGGACTTCAGTGGTGGCCAACAGGTTGAAGGTCCAAATTGCAGTTTCATTGCAGCTTCAAAAGGCTCTACACAATAAAAATGTATATCCTTTATTTAACCACAAATGCTCGTCTTGCACCAGGTTGACTTCATACATTACATAGTCATGTTGTAAAGGTCATGCATAACCTGCAAAAAGTCGAACGCCCTTTATAAAAAAAAAAAGGTAAAACGACAATGTCAGACGATTTTGAAGTTGAAGGAGAAAATGAGGATTGTACAAGGTGCTTAAAGTGCTTGAAGTACTTGAATTTTACTTTTTGAAATTTAAGGCTGGGAAAACCCTTGAAAATAGCAATATTCCCAAAGAGGTACTTGAATTATTGAAAGACAATGTATCTATAAAATAATTGTTTAATTTTTTAACAAGCACATATCTTTTCACTCAATATTTTCAAAAAACATACTTTTTTGCCTGTTTCAGTTCATGTCATAAAACTATCAAGCTAATCCAGTAGTAGTACCTACAGTGTCGTGTAAACATGGCTAAAGACATGAAAAGTGAGTCATTTAGGCTGGAACCGTTCTGATTGATTCAAACTCATGACTTGTCATTTTTTAAATGATTCACTTGCAAAAACCATATCAAAAGAACCATTCATTTAATTTCGACATCGCTTGTAATGATTTTAAACACCATTGTGTTGCAACATGATTCACTGTTTCGAAACATGATGTTTTATTAACAAGGTTCGGGAGGAGCGCGATCCGATAATCAACCAATTCGGCACAGGTGTAATTCGTTTAGCCAATCATCCTAATCAGCACAACACATATATAAACAGACCGTCGCCTTACCTCTGTCCTGTGACAGTTTCTTGGCATCCCTTCTCCACCCCAACTCCCCACTTCTAATCTGTTTTTATCCCATATTAGGGATAGGGGAGTTCTCTGGGTTCGGCCTGTGTTCCGGGCCTGGAGCCCTCCCCCAGGACAGCACGCCAAAATATGCTTTCTACATGCTCAAGCAGATTAGATGTAAGGGCGAATCCGTGAAGCTCCAATCGGATTGCGTATCACAAATCATTTGATTCAGATTGGGTTTTCAAATTGCTTATCACAAATCAACTGATTTAGATCGGAACCTCAACTTGCGTATCCTGAATCATTTTATTTAGATTAAAACTTTGCGTATTGCGGATCATTTGATTCAGATCGGGACTTTGGAGCGGGTTCTAAAATGATGGTTTGTGAATCACTAAACAGGTCTGGAAATTTGAAGCTTGAATTGTGTGTTTGTAAATCTTTTGTTTTAAATCAGGATTTCGGAGCGGTTTTGCAAACCCTTTTTTCAGATTTTTTTTTCTTAAACAGTAGAAAACATCAAACCATAAGTGATATTTCTCATTTAAGTCTTTGAAAATCAAAAAAGTCGTGCTTGAAAAGTCCTTTAAAGTCCTGGAATTTGGAAACAGTATCTGTACGAACCCTGCCTACAATACCTATTTGTTTTGGTAATGCGTGAAGTCTTGCTTTGCAGAGCTAGTGCAAGATGAGCATTTGTGTATACATTTTATTTTTTTTTTTTAGAAAATGACAGATCATTTTGCTTGATAAAACCCTTATTCCTTGGCTGGGATCATGTAGAGCCCTTTGAAGCTGCAGTGAAACTGTCATTTGGACCTTCAAACCCGTTGGCTCCCACTAAAGTCCACTGTATGGAGAAAAATCCTAGAATGTTTTCCTCAAAAACCTTAATTTATTTTTGACTGCAGAAAGAAAGACATGAACATTTTGGATGACATGGGGGAGAGTAAATTATCAGGAAATTTTTTATTCTGGGAGTGAACTAATCCTTTAATTCGTATACTTCCCCGGCCTTGTATTTTTTTTCTCTCTGTCTCTACATTGTGTTTGAGAGTTCAAAACAGAATAAGGTCAGAAACTACTGTGTAGTGAAATGACTTCCCATAAAGATGTGTAAAATCATGCATTATGCTTCGTGGAGCCAGCTTTTGTACATGCCTTAGAGAGAGCAACCAAGGATATTCTCTGAAACAATAAGCCATTTATCTTGTAGTCCGATGCCCAATGAGGTGGTGTCTCAGTGAGGGGAAGCACAAAAATACACTGGATTCTTCACAATCTGGTGTCTATCATGGCTTGTTTGTCCTCTATGGGATTTTAAATGTGCAACGAAGGTAAGACAAAAAATGTCTCCAATTGTTTGCCTTCTCCTCCCAGTGAGGCCATTTCTCTCTACTTCCTGTGCCCAGAAAGCAGCAGGGCTCTGAATCAGCCATGCTGAGATCAATAGAGAGGCGGGAAGAGAAAATTACTTCCCTCTCCTGCTGGAACGTAGATTGGCTTTTCACATCTTCATTTGGAGCTTTGCAGTTGGGTTTCAATGGCTGGCAGCACTGGCAGGCGACACAGCATCTGATTCTTGGGGATGAATGGCACATTTCAGCGGGAGTAATTTCTGTTGGGAGGAAGGCAGGGCGGACTTCACGTCTGAGGAAAGGCCATTGTGGACGTGGGTAGCTATCAGGTGGACCTGCTAGTCTGGGAAAGTGCCAGTACACCTTGGAATAAAAGTGGTGGCTTGCTGTAGCGACTGCGGGGTTCTTTGTTCCTAATAGGCAGAAAAAAACAGACAAGAAGATGGGTGCTGTTAGGTGTGACAAGTCTGAAACCAAACATCCTGCTATTCAGACCATTTCCTGGATGGTAGAGGTGTATGTTTCGTTGGCTCGTAAGACTTAAAAATTTTTTCATTCATTTTTGAGGAATCAAGCTACACTGGTGGCACTGTAAAGGATATGCGATTTGACATTATTCACTATATTGCAAAAACCAAACAGAAACTACTAGGTTAGACTACTGCGCATAAAATACATTCAGAATTCAGCCAAAATTGAAAGATAAGGGGATAAAAATGGGACGGCTTCCGTGTACAATTGTTAGCACAAGCAAGATTAAAGTGACTATTACATTTTAAATATGGATATTATTCTTACAAATGCTTTGATTCGCTACAGGAAACCTTTATTTACTCCCTGGAACCGTGTGAGGCACTTTTTATTATGGAAGGGTGCACTTTATTGGACTTGTTTTGGACTGTTGACAAGAAACACCCACCCATTACCATAATAGAGCTTAGGGATAATTTTTAATATAACTGTGATTGGATTCATCTAAAAGTAGGAAGTCATACACACCTCGGATTTAAAGGTGGAAGGTGATTAAATAATGACATAATTTTCATTTTTGGGTGAACTAACCTTTTAATATCACATGAAGAGTGAAGTTTTTGTCCAACACTGTATTTTGTCAACGAAAATAGTTCCAAACAAAGCCACAGTAGAACGGTTTTGAATCTGTCAGAAAACACTGGAGTTTCATTACTGAATCAATCAGCTGTTTGAACGAATTGGTTGAATGAATGACTCAATGACTCACTAATTCAGTGATTTGCCACCACCTACTGGCTTTTTTAGCATTTGGAACTGCAGATTAAATGCATTAATGTCCTGCATTAAACAGTCTGCGTACACTCTTAAATATAAAGGTGCTTCACGATGCCATAGAGGAACCTTTTTTGTCTAAATGATTCCTTAAAGAACCTTTAACATCTGAAGAACCTTTCTATTTCACAAAAGGTTCTTTGTGGCGAAAGAAGGCTCTTCAGATTATAAAAAGGTAAGAAAGAGATGGTTCTTTAAAGAACCTTTGATTGAATGGTTCTTTGTGGAACCAAAATGGTTCTTCTATGGCATCCCTGTGAAGAACCTTTTGAAGCACCTTTATTTTTAAGAGTGTAAATGCATCTAAATGCCACTTCAGATGCAGATTCTGTGTCACTTCTGCATTGCAAACACAAATTTTGTTAATACTGATTTCATTTGATAGGTAACAGCAAAATAGTGTCTAACTATTTGAATTTATTGATTAAATGTAAGAATCTGACACCAAAGATGATGTAAATGTAAATGTCCATAAAAGGTGAAAATCAATTTAAACTTACTGAAAAATTTCTGTTACTCCTGCAAACTAATCACCACACAGAATCATTGTGAGTCAACTGACCACAGCAGTCCTAAACCTGCCAAAGCACAGGCACAATAACACAATTAGCTAAATATTGTCAGTAAAATTATCGTTATTGACTAAATTCCAGAAAATACTGAGATATAATTTTTTGTCATTTATCCCACACCCCCATTCACTCGTAAAAGTAATTTGTCATGTTGTATGTTTGTTTGTGTACAACTCAAAAACAAAAGAAAGATTGTATGCACCATATTGAGCAGATACACTGATACTGGGAACTTTCTAATTTGGTACATTATGAAAATATTAACTAAAATATTTAACAACAGGGCCTAACCTATGCAGTTGAGCAAAACACTGTAAAATCAGATGCAAAAACATCGGCATGCTGCTTGTGCCCTTCTCCCAGGGGACAACTTTACAGTCCTTTTACACAAACCATAAACTTACATCACTTGGTGTAGGACGAAAAAAGTGGTTGGCTGGTGTTGGACAAATGCTGTTCAAAGCTTTTGTGCCCTCTGCACTGCTGACTGAAGCCCCTGAGGGACAAATGTGTACCTCCAGCACCACTCTGAGATGGCAGCGGGTCCACTGAGAATATGACAGCCCTGCAGTTAATCATAATTTATTGCCGTGATAATTACATTTTAATGTTAGCCTAGCACTAATTGTCCCCTGAGGTTTGGCCACAGGAATCACCGATGAACAAAAGGGACTTAATTTAGAGGGAAACGTTTTATAGAAAGCATCTAAATGCACACGTTATGTCATATTTCAGCATGTGAGGATTTGCCGTTGTAAACAGTTACGACTTTTGCATTGGCAAGTATTCATAAGCACTCTAATAAAAGCATTTCCTTGCGTCTCACAGGCTCCGACCTCAATTTCCGTAAGACTCAATGATAAGTGGGCTAAAGCACAGACCTTCCCAGAATATTCAGCTCTCCATAAACCCAAACTAATGAGACCCCTGGGATGATTTCCCTGTAGATTTTATAGTGGAAGCGTGTTCCCTAAATGTAGATTTGTTATATGTTTCTGGTTGTACAGCAAATGCTGTATCCTGTAGACAGAAGGTTAAATTGAGAATGCATCGCCAATTCAGGCCCTGTATGGATAAGGAGTTTGAAATCACTCTTGCTGACATATGGTTGTTGGCTTTCCCTATTCCATTTGCTTTATTATTTGGGGAAATAGATGCTTTTTAGATCACTGAACCAGAAGCGGTTGAGAGGCAGTTCAAAGATTAAGCAAGACAGGCCTTCCTGATTAGTTCTCCTGTCTGATCACACAGAAAATAATTGTAATGCTTACCACAGAATTTACACAGAGCAAGCCCTTGTTGTTGTATAAAAGGCATCCTTTGATTAACTTCTGTAATGTTTGTTTTGGGGTGACACGGTCTGTGGACCAGAAATATTTATGATTAAAAAATGATTGATTTTTTTTGTTGATCATATTTATACATATGCACCTATAATGGCTTATTGTTTTTCAGCTTTTGTCTGTATTAGAAATTTAATTCTCCATTCTCATTTGGCATATTTTTACATTTGGATTAGCTTTGCAGCTGTCTATGCTTACTTCAAATTGAATAATAATCTTTAGTGATGTTATTAAATATAAAATTAGTATCCATACTGTACATTAAAATTGAGTGATGTCAAAACTGAAGGGATAGTACATCTAAAAATGAAAATTCTGTCATTATTTACTCACCCGTAAGACCTTCGCTTATCTTCAGACCACTAATTTAGACATTTTCTATGAAATCCAAGATCTTTCTGATGCTGCATAGACAGCAACGCAACTGACACATTCAAGGCCCAGAAAGGTAGTAAGGACATCGATAAAATATTCCATGTGACATAAGTGGTTTAACCTTAATGTTATGAAGCTATGAGAATACTTTTTGTGCAGAAAGAAAACTAATATAACGACTTTATTCGACGTACCTTCACAAATTCCTCAAATGTATTCAAGTATTCAAATGAAAAATACCGGAAGTGGCGCATTCTGTCACACACACAGACGGATACAGAGACGGAGGTAAGTGTATATAAAAATGAGGTAAGTTTATTAAAACAGCAGGTAAGTTTCAGGCAATTGCAATGTTGATTTGAAAGATGGATAGTCTTATCTGAACAGTCCTTGGGTAATGGTAATGTGGTAAGCCGGCACAGAGGAGTGAAACAGAGTCCAAACAGGATCCAGAGGAGCAGCATAGCAAGGGGTGTGATCCGTAGACCAGATGGTGAGTGACTGAATGCAGGCGTATATATAGGGTGTGGTAAGTGAAGTCAGGTGCTAGTAATTAGTACTCAGGTGATCCTGAACGAGTGGGAGGTTCTTCTGAGGGTGTGATTATAGTGTGTGGTTGAGGTGACATCCTGACATTACCCCCTCCTCCAGGGGCGGCTCCCGACGCCCTACTCCGACGTCGAGGGCGACCACGACCGCGAGGGGCAGGACGATCTGGGTGGTTTCGATGGAAATCAGCCAGGAGTTGAGGATCAAGTACGTCGTCTCTAACCACCCAGGAACGTTCTTCAGGTCCGTACCCCTCCCAGTCGATGAGATATTCCAAGTGTCCCCTTCGACGTAGGGAATCCAGGATCTCTCGTACGGTGTAGATAGACGGTTGATCCAGGATCTCTGGAGGAGGAGGTCCAGCTTCAGCTCCGGTGGACTCTGTGGCAGAGGGAAAGAATGGTTTCAGGAGTGATACGTGGAAGGTGGGGTGAATTCTGTACCTGGGTGGGAGCTGAATAGGGATGGGAATCGAAAACCGGTTCTTGTTGAGAACCGGTTCCCAGTGTTTCAATTCCTTTGAATCGTTTGCAAAATTTGCAAACGATTCCCTTAACGATTCCAGTGGGCACGAATGACGTCATCACGCGCATTGCGTAACGTACACACGTTGCGTAGCTTACGCTCAGTCAATAGTAAGCATGGCTCCTAAGCGGAACAAACGCTCAAAAGTCTGGTTGTATTTCACCAAAAAAGACGAAAATAGGGCAACTTGCAATACTTGCAGCGTAGATATTTCCTCAAAGGGAGGAAATACCACTAACATGCTAAAACATTTGCGCACACAGCATGCAATAACAATAAAAGAATGTTGCGTTTTCGATCCGCTCCGGACTAACAGTTCTCAACCCAGCAGCGGCAGCAGCAGCAACAACGTTATTTCCTCAGTTAATAAAACTGATATTTAATAACTAATAACTAATTAACTAACAAACACTGCCATCATATTAGCTGTGTAAAACTTGCTGTTAGTAACGGTTAAAGTTAAATGAACGCCTTCTCATGCATTACATTTTGATGACCATCACATAAGTCCAGAAAGATCACGTATCGTTCCTGAAAAAGCAGATATGCTTATTTTTTTGCAAAATAATTGTTAAATCTTCATAGCAAGCTGATGGTTGCAGATTTGCAAAATGCACAGTTCAGCTGCATTTTACACTGTATTGTATTTGTCACTGGC
Source organism: Garra rufa (assembly GCF_049309525.1). Classification (NCBI taxonomy): domain Eukaryota; kingdom Metazoa; phylum Chordata; class Actinopteri; order Cypriniformes; family Cyprinidae; genus Garra; species Garra rufa. The sequence goes on from NC_133373.1 coordinate 24,979,210, forward strand.
TGACAGTTCTATTTTTGAGTTCATATATATCCTTTTAAAAAGGAGAATTTTAATTTCTATTAGAAAATGTTGGACATTCTTGTAGAATTGCCACAAAATAATTTATGTTGTATTTTGTAAATTTTACAGAAGAATATTTATTTTATTATTTAATAAATTTTCTCATTGGTGATGGTGATGCTAATCAACAATTTGTTGTCCCTTTTCTTCTAAATGAGAATCGATAAGGGAATCGATAAAGAATCGAATCGTTAAGCAGAATCGAAAATGGAATTGGAATCGTAAAAATCTTATCAATTCCCATCCCTAGAGCTGAAGCTGGTATGTGACTTCATTGATCTGCCTCAGGATTTCGAACGGACCAATATAGCGGGGACTCAGCTTGCGACAGGGTAGCCTTAGCCGGATGTCCTTGGTGGAGAACCACACTTTGTCTCCAGGCTGGTATGATGGAGTAGGTCTCCTGTGAGCATCGGCAAAGTCCTTGTGTCGACGGATGGCTCTCTGGATGTGACGATGAGCTGAGTCCCACACTCTCTCGCTCTCTCGAAACCAGTAGTCTACAGCTGGAACATGAGTGGGTTCCTCCGTCCAGGGGAACAGCGGAGGCTGAAAACCGAGCACGCACTGCAAGGGTGTCAGGCCGGTGGTATCTTGGCGTAGGGAGTTTTGTGCGTACTCGGCCCACGGGAGGAACCTGCTCCAGCTGTGTTGGTCATCCGAACAGTAGGCCCGGAGGTAACGTCCCAGCTCTTGTATCTTTCTCTCAGTCTGGCCGTTGGTCTGCGGATGATATCCTGAGGAAAGATTGACAGACACACCGAGAGATTTGAAAAAGGCTTTCCATACGTGAGAGATGAATTGAGGACCCCGGTCCGATACTATTTCCTCGGGGAGACCAAAGTGACGGAAGACGTGCTGGAAGAGGACCTCGGCGGTTTCCAAGGCCGTAGGGAGACCTCGTAGGGGAACCAGTTTACACGCCTTGGAGAATCGGTCCACGATAACGAGCACACAGGTGTTGCCTTCAGAGTTGGGAAGGTCCGTCACGAAGTCAACCCCGAGGTGGGACCAGGGTCGCTCTGGAACAGGGAGAGGCACCAGCTTTCCTGCGGGCAAATGACGAGAGGTGTTAGTTGTGGCACAGACTGAGCAGCTCTGGACGTACCTGATGACATCTCGGGCCATACTGGACCACCAGTAACGAGATTGGAGCAGCGAGAGGGTCCTTCTGCTACCTGGGTGTCCAGAGCCCGGAGATTGGTGTACCGTGTCCAGAAGGTGTTGTCGTTGGGAGCTTGGGACATAGATCTTACCTTCTGGACACTCAGGCGGAGCAGGCTCTTGGAGAGTGGCGTCTTGGATCCAGGTGTCGATGTCCCACTGGATGGGGCTAACAATGATCTCAGGGGGAAGGATGTAGTCAGGTTCAATGGGGGCATCACTGGAGAATTGTCGAGATAGAGCATCTGCGGGTATGTTCTTTGATCCGGGACGGTAGGTAATCTTCAGCTGGAATCGAGTAAAGAATAAGGCCCATCTGGCTTGTCTTGGGTTGAGCCGTTTAGCCTCTCGGAGATATTGGAGATTCTTATGATCGGTGATGATCGTGACTGGATGTTTAGCCCCTTCCAGCCAGTGACGCCACTCTTCCAAGGCGAGCTTGATGGCTAATAGCTCTCTGTTGCCTACGTCATAATTCTGCTCCGCCGAGGACAGCTTCTTGGAGAAGTAGGCACAGGGATGGAGGAGTGAGGAGTCACCAGCCGCTTGGGACAGCACTGCTCCGACGCCGATGGTAGATGCGTCGACTTCGACCACGAAGGGACGCTCCGGATCCGGGTGGTGCAGAAGAGGAGCAGTGCTGAAAATCTTCTTTAGTTGTTGGAAAGCTTCGAGGGCAGGGGAATTCCAACTAAGATGTTTAGGTTGTCCACGAAGGAGGGAGGTCAGAGGTGCAGTAATGGAACTGTAATTCTTGATGAACCGGCGGTAAAAATTGGAGAAACCCAGAAATCTTTGCAGTTCCTTGATGGTGTGGGGTTGAGGCCAATCTTGAATGGCTTGCACCTTTTCTTGGTCCATTTGCACACCCTCGGAGCTGATGTTATAGCCCAGGAACTGTACCGCTGTCTTGTGAAACTCGCACTTCTCCAGCTTCAGGAATAGGTGGTGTTGACGTAGGACTTGGAGGACCTGACGGGCGTGCTGGCGATGTTCGGCCTGGTTCCGGGAGTAAATAAAAATGTCGTCAATATAGACTACTACAAACTGATGTAAAAACTCCCGGAACACCTCGTTCATAAACGTTTGGAAGACTGAGGGACTGATGGACAAACCGTAGGGCATAACCAGATACTCATAGTGGCCAGTTGGTGTTATAAAGGCCGTCTTCCACTCGTCTCCCTCCCGAATACGAACGAGGTTATAAGCACTCCGCAGGTCCAGCTTGGAGAAGATGCGAGCTCCGCGGAGTTCCTCGAGGGTGGCAGGAACGAGTGGTAGTGGATAAGGCTGTTGAATTATCTGAGAATTGAGTTGTTGATAATCTATACAGGGACGGAGACCTCCATCCTTCTTACCCACGAAGAAGAAGCTGGAAGCGGCCGGTGAGGTAGATGTGCGAATGAATCCCTGTGCTAAAGCCTCTTGAATGTACTCCTCCATCGCCTGGCGCTCCGGGTTGGACAGTGGATATACCCGTCCCTTGGGTAGTTGAGCTCCAGGTAGCAGATCGATAGCGCAGTCCCATGGCCTGTGTGGAGGAAGATGGGTGGCAGCTTGCTTACTAAATACATCCTCGTAGTCCATGTACTCCGCTGGGATTTCGACCGAGATGGTAGTATCGGGGCTTTCGATCTTTGTAGAAGCTATGGATAGAGAGCCAGAAACAGGTAGTTGAGAGGACATACAATTCTTGAGACAGTGCTTACTCCAGCCGATGATGTCACAAGGATCCCAGCGGAGTTCTGGATGGTGGATGTGTAGCCATGGACGACCGAGGATGATGTCAACGGTGGAATGCTCCAGTACCAGAAATTTAATCCTTTCTTGATGAAACAATCCTACTTGCAGAGTGACGGTTGGTGATGAATACCGAATCCGCCCACGTCCCAGTGGTTTTCCTTGAATAGTTCGTACAGCATACTCTGGATAGTGTCGTTGTCGGCGTAACTGAAGATTCTCTAGACAGTCTTGGGAGATGAAGTTACCCGACGCACCTGAATCAATAAGAGCAGAGAGACAGAGATGGCGTTCGGCAGTATGAATTGTTACTGGAATTAAGGTAAGTTGAGCAGTCGGTATTTCTGATTGAATTGTACTCACCACTGGACGTGGGGGTCTGACTGGACAGTTGTGCAGAAAATGACCGGGTTGGCCACAATATAAACAGAGTCCAGAGGTGATACGGCATTGACGTTCCGTCCTGGAGAGTCTAGTGGAATCGATAATCATGGGTTCTGGTACTGGAGGACAAGCTGCCACCGTAGCGGACTGAGGAGCGGTTTGTGAGGGCTGGCAGGCGGCTAGTCGCTGGGAAACTCGAGTGGTTCGTTGTAGAAAAGTCTCTAGACCAATGGAATCGTCGTACAGCGCCATGGCTGCTCGAATGTCTGGATGAAGGCCTTGTCGGTAAGCCCCTAGCAGATCGATCTCGTTCCAGCCGCTAGCCGCCGCCAGCGTGCGGAAATGAAGAGTGTATTCGTGCACCGAAGAAGATCCTTGTTGTAGCCGGAAGAGTTGGTCTGAGACTGTGAGTATACTGGTCGTGGTGCTAAATACTTCGGAAAAATGACTGGTAAACTGCTCAAAAGAATGAATGATGGGATTATTTGCATTCCAGATGGCTTTGGCCCATTGTAATGCTTTGCCGGTTAACAGAGAGATAAGAAAAGCTACCTTGGAATCCTCCGTGGGGAATTGTTGTGGTTGCATCCGGATGTATAAATCGACCTGTAGTAGAAAACCGCTGCACTCAGCCGCTTCTCCAGCAAACGTTGTAGGAATGGCCATGGGACTTCCTGAGGCAGATGGCGGCTGTGGAGATGGTGTGAGAGCCGCCTTGACAGCGTTGATGAGTTCGGTGAAAGGGCTTGGTGCAGTGGCCTCTTCGGTGGTCATTTCAGTACGATCTGGTCTTCTGTCACACACACAGACGGATGCAGAGACGGAGGTAAGTGTATATAAAAATGAGGTAAGTTTATTAAAACAGCAGGTAAGTTTCAGGCAATTGCAATGTTGATTTGAAAGATGGATAGTCTTATCTGAACAGTCCTTGGGTAATGGTAATGTGGTAAGCCGGCACAGAGGAGTGAAACAGAGTCCAAACAGGATCCAGAGGAGCAGCATAGCAAGGGGTGTGATCCGTAGACCAGATGGTGAGTGACTGAATGCAGGCGTATATATAGGGTGTGGTAAGTGAAGTCAGGTGCTAGTAATTAGTACTCAGGTGATCCTGAACGAGTGGGAGGTTCTTCTGAGGGTGTGATTATAGTGTGTGGTTGAGGTGACATCCTGACACATTCCACATATTAAACCCATTTAAAATCATAATAAAGCATAATGCTATTAAGAATTAACGAACGCTACAATTCACAGTAAATGCCGCTACACAAACTGTTATCATTTACATGTGTGGACCATCTCAAACTCCATCTCTGCATGTTGTTGTCAGTTTGGGTTTATTATAACATTCATCTGGTAACGCGACATGCACCATTTCATCAGATTTGTAAGGTAAATCACTTATAAACCTGCGCAAACACGGGAGAATACATCAGTATCTTTCTCAACATGCTAACTATTCATCGCAGTTTAAAGTTTAAACCCTCACTCTGGGTTTACACATTTTGATGTCCACATATTCAAGGAATTACAGTGGCTGTAGCTGTTCTATTATAAAGAAATGGTCACATATTAAAGATTTAGTGGACGTTTGAATAAAATGTTAGTTTAGTCAATATTAAACAAGGGTTAGATCGCGCAGTAAAGTGTAAAAACAATTGTCAGGCCGTTGCTGGTATTTGTTATAATGCGTAATGTACATTAGCTCTACTGCTTATAATACATTATGTATTTTAACAGTTTTGTTCAAAAAACCATATGATTTTTTGCTTTTGATACTTTATTTGAGCTAATTATTATTGCCTCATTGCTCAGTCTTACGAGTTTGGAATGACTTGAGGGTGAGTAAGTAATGACAGAATGACAAAATGTTTTGTCAATAATTAATGACAAAATGTCAGTCATTTTTTTAATCAAGTATCAACCAGAATGTTAACATTGGTTAGTCTTAAAATAGTCTACATGAGTGTCAACTGTCAAGTAATCAACTTCAGAACAAATGCATTTAGTAATCATACATGCAGCTGCTGAAAACTACACGCTTATATAAAGCTAGTTGTCATGTCTTATTACAATCGTGAACACCTGGCTTGCTTTTAAAAATGAATATAATCAATGTTGAAGCATTTCTCTAACAAATACGTTCACCTCAAACACTGCATTAATGTGTTAAACTACAACTTGACAACAAGCAGTGCTCATCCATCAGGTTTCCTGCAATATACCACATTGATATTTGTGTGTTTTTGCCATTTGTCAGTTGTACAGCTGGCACATGAGCTGCACTATACCCTCTGGAATCAAATACTGCTATTACTAGCAAGAAATCCAGACATTTTGCTGAGGTGAAACCATTGCTACTCTTAGCCCCTTTGAGAAAGCAAAGCTCAGTTAAAAAAAGCTGCACGTTTAGTCACTCTCTGGTGTTGTTCACTCTTTAAGCTCGGGGAAACCAGAGAAAGCTGCTATCACATGCAGTCTGTAGCAGGTTACCACTTACCTTCTGGTTATTTCAGACAACATAACAAATGGGTTCGTTGTCACTGATGCTCTTTCAGAGATTGATTTGCAGACGAACTTCTAATTTGTCCTAGTTGTCTGTGAATGTTACATCCATCCTCATGATTTTCCCCTTCATTTCCCTAAGTATCATTTATATAATCATTTGCTATTCTATTTTAGTCAGCACCCCTGCTTTGTGAAACGAATAGGAGAACTCAATAACATTCTGTAGAGGACACAATGAAATCCTCAGTGGATTTGTGGAAGACCTTTCCTAGCTTTTGGTGGGTTATGTGGTCATGGTCCACTGCTATAAACTTGGAGTTATTGCTTTAGACCTGTGCACCTTCCTTGCTACCTTAACATCCTGCTAAAATAAACCACTGGGGCTATAAAAACAGCCAGCAGTTAAGCCACTTTACAGTGGCAGCATGCAGTGCCTGTAAATCTAGCAGTAGTCATTATGTCTCAAAGCCCGCTGCGACTGCATCAAATGAGAGATTTATGCTGTGATAATGACAACTTTTGTCTGGGATTTTTAAATCGTTGATGTTAGCCCACGTAGACCCACTTAAGAGTTTGACAGCCAGCAGGAGGCCTCATTTAAGAGACCACCATACACTCAGATCAGAGAAATCAAAATGTCTTCTACAATATTTGAGGACTAAATGCTTTCACAGTTTTAAATTGAGGTGATTACTCTATGATTTATTTGGTTTTGTATGTGTTTGATTACTTATGACATATTCAATTTATAGTATACAGTGCCTTGCACTGAGTTTTTTTCCTTATGTTTTGTTATGTTGCTGCCTTATGTTAAACTGTTTTAAATAACTTTTTTTTCCACATCAATCTACACTCCATGCACCATAATGACAAAGCAAAAATAGAACTTCATTTATTAAACATTAAAAAACTGAAATAAGTACATTGCATAAGTATTCATACCCCTAACTCACTACTTAGCTGGAGCACCTTTACAGTTTTTTTTGGGGTATGATGCAACAAGATTTTGGCAATTATCTGCCATTTTTCGCCTCACCTCTTCACCTCTTAAGCCTTGTCAGCTTGGATGGGGTCTGGCAGACATTTTCAGGTTTCTCCATAAATGTTTGATTGGGTTCAAGCCAAGGCTCTGGCTGGGCCATTCAAGGACATTCACAGAGTTGTCTACAAGCCACTCTTGCTGTGTGCTTAGGCTCATTGCCTGATTGGAATGTGAACCTTCTGCCCAGTCTGAGGTTCTGAATGCTCTGGACTGGGTTTTTATTAAGGCTATCTCAATATTTTGGTTCATTGAGCTTTTCTTCTATTCTGATGAGCCCCTCAGTCCCTGCCACTGAAAAACAGCCCCACAGCATGCTGCTGCTACCAGCACACTTTACTTTTAGGATGGTACTCTGCAGGTGATGAGCAGTGCCTGGTTTCCTTCAAACATGATTCTTGGAATTGAGGTTCTAGCCAAGGCCCTTCTCTGCCAATTGCTCAGTTTGGCCAAGAGGCCAGCTCTAGGAAAAGTCTTGTTCGTTTCAACCTTCTTCCATTAAGGGTAACGGAGACTACATGCTTTCTTTAATGCAGCAGAAATTTATTCTGAACTCTTCCCCAGATGTGTGGCTTGATGCATCCCTGTCTCTGAGCTCTACAGGCAGTTTTACCTCAGGGCTTGGTTTTTGCTCTGATATGCATTTTCAGTGATTAGACCTTTTATTAAGACGTGTGCCTTTCCAAATATGTAACAAAATGTGAAAAATTAAGGGGTATGAATACTTTTGCAAGGTACTGTATTGAGAAATGTTTTTCATGGAAAATAACATTTTAAAGAATTTGTAAATTAGTCATGTTAGTTGTGTAATGGACTTCACATATTAGGACATTATGCTAATGATGTCCACTACTATAAAGAAGAAATTGTTGAATAAAGTTGTTATTTTTGGTTTCTTTACACACAAAAAGTCATCATAAAATTAAGAACCACTGATGTCACATGGGCTATTTTAACAACGTCCTTATACCTTCCTGGGCCTTGAACGTGTCAGTTTCATTGCTGTCTATGCAGGGTCAGAAAGCTCTCGGATTTCATCAGAAATATCTTAATTATTTGTGCTCCGAAGATGAACGAAGGTCTCACAAGTTTGGAACCACATGAGGGTGAGTAATTAATGACAGAATTTTCATTTTTAGGTGAACTATCTCTTTAACATTTGAACATGCATCCCCTGCTGTTACATTTGAATCAAACGTGTATTAAGTTTCTCAACAGAACAGGAGAGCAAATCTCTTAAGGCGGTATAATTGAGAAGTACATATTTTAATCACTCTAAAATTATATTCTACAATCAAATGAGGCTTTTTAAAATTCTTGTGTTAAAGAAGTCCACATCATTATGTTTTATTTTCCTGCATTTGCACTGCACAGTATGAGAAATTAAATTCACTGTGCTTGGAATTTACATATAAAACATCTAAATGCAGATTTGATGTGCAAAGTAAGACATTTATTTATTCATGTATTTATTATTATAATTTTTTTTTTTAAATAAGAAATTCAAGCATTTTGAAAATGTGCTTGAATGTGACACAGCTTGGGGCCTGGATGTGATAAAATAAAAAACAAGATCAGTGCGAGACAGAATTAATGTAATTGAGGTTGTGGAAAATGAACACTTTACTAAAGATATATTTACTGAATATTCACATTTTCCCCCCTAGAATTTATCTGCTCATAACAGATTGTTTTTCAAAAGGCTTTTGTCAGCACTGCGAGGGACGTTCAGAGAAAAAGACAAGGGAGGAGGGTACAATGACCATTTTTATCATTCTCATGGCCTGATTAATTAGTTTGAAGTTATCCATGAAAGCAAGACAGTGATAAGAGAAGGAACAAATAAAAGCCAATTACAACTCTTTTCCTCATAGCACAAAGAATCAAAGTTGAGGAAGGCTTAACGCATTGTGCTGAGTGAGAGGGTTGATTTAGTTACTGTTTTGCATTATATCCTTGTCATACACCAGTGGTCAAAAACAAAACCATTGTGATAATTACTCATACAATTTAACTTTTCTTTCACTGGCTTTCTTCCTCTTCAAAGAATTAAGCCTAGATGCTAGTGTAGCATTTGGGATTGTTCTGTATAGTTCCTTGCGAAAGTATTCATACCCCTTCATTTTTTTCACGTTTTATGTTGCTGCCTTATGATAAAGTGTAGAGTTGGGGTACTCGGACTCGAGTCCGGACTCGAGTACAATTTTTAGCGGACTCGGACTTGTCACGGACTCGGATGCATTTTTACTCGGACTTGCCGAGTCCAGGGACAGCTGACGGAAATTTTACTGACTCGATGCATTATTACGAAAGTGACATTCAGTATTTGCACGTGTTTAAAAGTCTTGCCAGTACTTGAAAGCCTGTGGGTTTCTGTGCATACAAACACCCAAAGCGTGCTCACTGAAAGCACCTCTCAGTTAGCATGCGAATGCTGAATTAAGTTCTCTTTCGCATGTTATTGCTACACACTTACACGAAAAGTAATGTCAAAATGCCCCATATTAGAGAGTACATAATCTGTGCGTCCGGTCTTAAAGCGACAGCAGCGCAAACCTGCTGCCACAGACTGTGTCATAATCAAACAACAAAAGAAAGAAAAATAATCACTCACTGCTCTTGGTTGAAGCAGTTTAGTAACTTTAATAAGAATCATCTCTATTTAATGTATACAGTGAAGATGTGTTTTATTTTTACATTTATTACTTCATTAATGTTTGTAGTAGGCTATTATCTGAAAAACTTAAAACTATTTCATTTGTATTTTGATAAATATATTTATTTATTCTTTTGATTTTAGTTAATCATTAGACTGTTTATTTTTCTTCAGTAAGTTTGAGAATGTTTTACTTACTGCATTATTTTCTGATAATTCAATGGCCCGTTGTCAATAGACCTTACAGTTATGTCACTTGCAGCTGCGCGCACATTGTGGTGGCAAAAAAAAAAAAAAAAAAACTATTTAAACCTATAACATTTTGAATTAATCCTACAGAATTTTGAAATATAAACTCAAATTTACATTTTTTAATGACTTTATTTCATGGCTACCATAGACTGCTACTTGAACACTGTCATTAACCCTCACAGCCTCATTTTCTTCTAAGAAAAAAAAAGTAAAATTTCATCTACCCTGTCTAAGGTCTAACCATTCGTCATATAAAACCCAAAACACACACAGCCACAATCAGAGATAAGAGGTGCATTTTCTGCTCCTTAGGCCTCATTCACTAAGCTTCCTACCCACCCCATTGAATTTATACATTTACTATATAACAACAAATAAAATCAAGCCCTGTCCTGCCCTATAATTTTTCACATTCTAAAAGCTGTTTCACTGTGAAATACGTCACAATACATAAATCAAGTCAGCCATAACTTCTGTTACATGATTTTAAGTTTGCTGAGCAGGACACTAATTATGAGATGGTGTGAAATCAAAAATTAAAATGGCAATATGAAATGTTTGCTTTTGTTACATTTAAATTGTCATTGTCTTATTCTAGTTGTAAAGGTTAAAACAAGGTTAATATACTGAAAAACAGTAGTGTTTAGTTGGACTCGGACTCGACCCATTTGGACTCGGACTTGAGTCCGACTCGCCCCATTTTGGACTCGGACTCGATTAGTTAAAGACTCGGACTCGACTTAGGTGGACTTGAACCCAACACTAATAAACTGTTTTAAATTACTTTTTTTTTCCACATCAATCTACACCATGCACCATAATGACAAAGCAAAACCAAACTGTCACAATTTCATCAATTTATTCAAAATAAAAAAACTGAAATAAGTACATGACATAAGTATTCATACCCCTAACTCAGTACTTAGTTGAAACACCTTTACAGCCTCTTTTTGGGTATGATGCTCTTCACCTCTCAAGCTCTGTTAGCTTGGATGGGATCTGGCAGACATTTTCAGGTTTCTCCAGAAATGTTTGATTGGGTTCAAGGCCAGGCTCTGGCTGGGCCACTCAAGGACATTCACAGAGTTGTCTAGAGGTACTGAATGCTCTGGACAGGGTTTTTATTCTTGTTTCTCACAGTCTGAAGGCCCTTTAGGTGCTTTTTTGCTAATTCCAAATGTGTTTTCATGTGTCTTCACTGAGGAGAGGATTGAGTCTTGCCACACCACCATAAATCCCAGATCCGTCAAATGTTGCAGTGATGTTTCTACCATCTGCACATGTGATCATGGAGCTCAACTAGAGTGACCATCAGGTTGTTGGTCACCACTCTAGCCAAGATCAATTGCTCAGTTTGGCCTGGAGGCCAGCTCTAGGAAGAGTTGTGGTTGTTTCAAACTTCTTCTATTAAGGGTAACAGAGACTACATGCTTCTGTGAACCTTCAATGCAGCAGAATTTTTTCTATACTCGTCCCCAGATGTGTGGCTTGATGCAATCCTGTCTCTGAGCTCTACAGGCAGTTTTTTTTTGTTTTGTTACTACAGGGCTTGGTTTTTGCTCTTATACACATTTTCAGCTGTCAGACCTTTTATTAAGACGTGTGTGCCTTTCCAAATTATACCCATTCAATTGAATGTTCCACAGGTTAACTTCACTCTAAGTTTAGTTACATCTACAAGCAATATGAATGCCCCTGAGCTCATTTTCAACTGTCCCAGATATGGGTATGAATACTTATGCAATGGAATCATTTAAGTTTTTTGATTTGAATAAATTTGGCTTTTTGCTTGGCCAGTCTGGTGTATGGAGTGTAGATTGATGTGGGGAAAAAAGTAATATAAAGCAGTTATAACATAATATAACATAAGGCATCAACAAAATGTAAAAAAATTAAAAATAAAGGTTTTGATGCTGGGATGCTGGTTAGGTAGGTTTTGATGCTGGTTTAAGCTGGACCTTTGCTGGTTTATGTTGGTCCTTAGCTGGTTTATGTTGGTTTTTTGCTGGTTTATGCTGGTCCTTGACTAGCACATGACCAGCTAAGGACCAGCTTAAACCAGCATCAAAATATGCCTAACCAGCACCCCAGCATCAAAACTACCTAACTAGCATATGCTGTTTTTTTTCACCAGGGGAGGTATGAATACTTTTGCAAAGGCACTCTATGTGTGCCATCAGACAGCTTTGTCATAACGTAATTTCACTTTAGCTTTGCAGGTTCACCTGTCAAAAAATTCTCCTTGCAACCAAACCGCAGAGGAATAACAGTCCTGTGTAATGCTAGTATTTGTTTAGCAACAAAATCGACAGACCTCCTTGACCTGCAAACACAAGAAACCTCTGTGAAACTCATTTCACTCGTCAATCTTGCAGATAACTCAGTCTTGCTTCTGCTGCAACTCTTGTTGTCACACCATCACCTTCTGACCTCATGGAAAGTGCTTTTCTATAAATACACTGACAGCTGGCTGTTGCTGACTAATTAAGAATTGATCAGGCTGTGAATACCTCACAGGGCCTCTTTGGATCCCCACCTGAGTCATTTCGTCTTTTCATAACTGCATTCAGAGATTAAAAAAACAGTACAGGTTTGAGAGCTCAGTGGTCATTCATGACAACAAAAACAGCCTCCATCTTTTAGATCATCTTCAGTGTTTGAGTAGAATCAATACACCGCAATCATAGACCTGTCCCTCTGTTGTCACCAAATTGTCTGCCTTTGATTCCAGTCTGTATTCTTTCATCGTTTTTAACAAGTTTCCTATTTTGGGCTCTTTGAAAGAGAAGCTACAGTTGAGATTGATTTGTTGCTGGTGGACATGCCATAAACCTGGCTCCTCTACAGAGATGTCAAAAAAGCTTTCAGAAAGCTTGCCACGCCATTGGACTTTGCTGTCAATTGTAAACTCAAATACTCCACAAAAGTCTGTGAGGTGGACGACAAACCAAGATCTGTCCTTCTCAGACCTTGTTATTCCAGTCAGTTTCGGTGGCAAAATGTCACAGCTCAACTGCTCTATCTCTTTCTTTGAGCTGGAATTAAAACCGTTCGTTTGGTTCAGACACTTCTCGAAGGTTAATTACTTTGCTGGATTATGGAGAGGTGCTCTCGCCACCTGCGTTAATCAAGAAATTTGCCAGGTTTAATGGCTAATCCTGTTAGCACATATTACCTCTTACATGTGCCAGTCATCCCCTACATTCATGCTCTGATTCACATTTATATTGATTTTCAGAACATAAACATAGACCCAATCTGTTAAAGCATAAAGTAGAAATACCAATAAAAAAGGTTTAAAGTATAATTCCCCCAAAATTACAATCTGGAACACAAAATAATATCTGAAGAATGTCAGTGGGGTCCAAAAACAACATTTTGACCCAACTTGCTCATGATATGGACAAAAACATACTTTTCCTAAGTCTTGGAAAGACAAGTAAGTCTGGAAACGATGACAGAACTAAAGTGTCCTCGCAGTTGGGGTTGGAAAGAACATTGGTGTTGTTATCACAGAAATAATGAAATGGATGGATGGAAAGGGCCAAAGATAGATGTATCATTACATGAGAAAGAAGCAGAGAGGCACAGCCTCATTAGAGTGTCTAGGAAGCTGCCTCACAATTGTGACACTGGAAAGGACACAGGTGAGTGTGCTGCTTTTAATGACCAGACTCTGTGATGTTACCTGTCGACAAGATTCTGGGTCTGGAGAAAGCTATTAGGTTGAGGACTGAGAGGAGAGTGAGCTCTGTGAGCTAATAGTGTTTATTTCATGTTTATCAGAACAGAGTGTGCAGGGATCATTCTAATCCTATTATTTGATTTCTTGCCATTTGCAGACATAAATCATGAAAGTATTGATATGTTAATGATATATTTTTTTTTGGGGGGGGGGGGGGGGGGGTTTATTATTGACATTTGCAACCTAATCTCATGACGAAGATATACCTGTGAGAACTTTTTAACTAGACTCAATTTACGTACCGCCATGTAAGTTCCCTTCCGGGAACGAGACGCCGCGTCTGGAACGCTATGGGGAACGCCATTGGCGGGCCGCACTCTGAACTGTGTATAACAACCAATGAAATGACGGGGGGTGACGTCACAGGCGCGGTGACGTCACCGACCAGGAAGTATAAAGCACGTGCGTTTGAAGCCGGCGGCAGCTTTTGTCATTCAGCGAGAGCGCTCTGTGTCTGTGTCTGTCTTGCCATTTCTGCTGTTTTTGTGTCCAGTTTGACACACTTTTATTTGAGTAGAATGGCATCTTTACAACCTATTAAGAAAAAGAGTTTGATGGTGGTTAAGCACCCGCATAGACAGTGTGTCCCTCCTTGCCAACGCTTCATTGTTGGTGGGGATACACACAGTCTATGCGTGGTCTGCTTGGGAGCGCAGCATGCACAGTCAGCCCTCGAAAAGGCTGGCTGTGAGCACTGTGAACGCCTGCCGGTGCGTCTGCTTCGCTCCCGGAAAGCCCTCTTCGAGGAGGGGGCTTTCACTAGCGTGCCCCGTGGGTCTGGCCCCGCTTCCGCCGAGGCGGAGCGGCGGCTGCACTCGTGGGGCTCGCAGCTCGATCTGCTGGAGGGTATGGAGACGGGTGATCCCCTATCTCCGCCCTCACTCAGCGGATCGAGCGATCTCCTCCTGGATGTGGAAGCCCGCGCTGCGGTTTCTTCCCCCCGAGAGGAGGTCCCCGAGTTCCTCTTGTCTTCCTCCGAGGAGGTTGACATTGAAAGTGTTACAGAGGAACCACAACCGCCATCACGCTCGCCTCACTATGAGGAGCTCATAGAGGTGCTGACTAATGCGGTAGCCAAATTACACATCACATGGCCCGCAGAACAACAGCAATCACATGAGCCGCAGCGAAGCCGATTAAATGATCGCTTCCTGCGGACAAAGTCAGCACCTCCTAAACGGAGCCTTCCCTTCTTCCCCGATCTCCACCAAGAGCTAGCGAGATCGTGGGAAAAGCCATACTCCTCCCGTCTTTTCTCCCCCGCTGAAAATTATGGAAATGTGGGGGGGGCAGAGGAGAATGGCTATAGGACGATGCCACGGGTTGAACAGACGCTTGCGGGCTATCTGTCACCCGGCTCGGCGTCGTCCTTGAAGGCTCCGTCCTTGCCCACCAGGCCCCTTAAAGTCACTTCTGGCCTGATGGGTAAGGCATACACGGCAGCAGGTCAAGCAGGGTCTTGCCTTCACACCATGGGCATCCTGCAAGCCTACCAGGCTGACCTGCTGAAGGAGTTCAGCAGCGGCGAGGAAGTTAGCGTTACAGAGATGCAAAAAACTGCAGATCTCGCTCTCCGCGCCACCAAGGAGGCCGCCCGTGCTGTTGGGCGGTCTATGGCAGCCCTGGTGGCCGCGGAGAGGCATCTCTGGCTGACCCTGTCCGACGTAAAAGACAAGGACAGGGTCACGCTTCTGGACGCCCCCCTGCAACCATCTGGCCTCTTTGGTGCTTCGGTTGATACCGTTGTGGCCAGGCACCAGGAGGCCCGCAAGCAGGCGGCGGCGTTCAGAACTTTCCTTCCTCGCCGCGTGTTCTCCTCTGAGGCTGCTGCACCATCTAAGAAGCAGCCTCAGCCGTGTACGAGCTCCCATAGAGAGGCACAAAAGCAGAGCGTTGCCGCCCGTGCTCCCCCGGCCCAGCCTAGGGGACCCGGAAAGCAGCGCTCTAAG
This sequence comes from Garra rufa, assembly GCF_049309525.1. Taxonomy (NCBI): domain Eukaryota; kingdom Metazoa; phylum Chordata; class Actinopteri; order Cypriniformes; family Cyprinidae; genus Garra; species Garra rufa. The sequence continues at coordinate 24,994,704 of NC_133373.1, forward strand.
TCCTCGGCTAAGCGGCCCTGACGGTTGTGGTTCAGGGCCGTTGAGGGCAGCCCCTCTCGAGGGGGTTTGCACCGTACCTCCAGGTGCGGGTTTCAGACCCCTTCGTGGCCCTCAGGAGATGAGTCAGCTAACCCTGCCAGTGTTACAGGGCGCGGCTATCTCCCGCGAGCATCCTCTAGCTGGTCCGCCCGGAAACGTAGCGGCCCTGGAGAGTTCGCAACCCCCGCGGGGGTTTTCCGAGGAGCTAATTCCGGCGCTTCCTGCCAGTTCGCTGTTACAGGACTCCGAGTTAGTTCCTCAAGTAAATCCAGACACCAGTCCCAAGAGGCTGGTACCCTTAGTGAACTTTCTGGTTCTTCAGCACAGGAAGTATCTCAGGTTCGCTTTCAGGGGCAAGGCTTACCAAGACAGAGTGCTTCCTTTCGGCCTAGCTCCCTCACCCCGCACTTTCACGAAGTGTGTGGATGCTGCGCTGGCTCCACTGTGACTCCAGGGCATCCGCATACTCAACTAACAGTTAGCGGTTCAGCATCGAGGTGCTGTTCTCGCTCACATGAAAGAGTTAGGGTTGAGACTCAACGCCAAGAAGAATGTGCTTTCTTCACTACAGAGGACCACTTACTTAGGCGTAGTGTGGGATTCGATCTCCACGCAGGCACGCATGTCTCCTGCACGAGTCGATTCCATACTGACCGCAGTGAATGCAGTAAAGCTAGGCCAGTCACTCACTGTCAAACAGTTTCAAGTACTGTTAGGTCTTATAGCAGCCGCTTCCAACGTGATACCTTTTGGACTGCTGCACATGAGACCACTACAGTGGTGGCTCAGGACCAGGGGGTTCTCCCCGAGGGGAAACCCACTCCGCAAGATCAAGGTCACGCGGCGTTGCCTACGTGCCTTGGCCATGTGGAGGAAACCCTGGTTCCTCTCTCAGGGACCGGTACTGGGAGTGCCTGGTCGCCGCATCACGCTAGCGACCGACGCTTTCCTTACCGGTTGGGGAGCGGTCATGCGTGGCCGCTCAGCCCAAGGCCTATGGAACGCCCACCATCTCTCGTGGAACATAAACCGCTTAGAGATGCTGGCAGTACTCCTGGCCCTAAAGAGGTTTCTCCCAGACCTAAGAAACAGACATGTGCTGGTCCGTACAGACAGCACTGCGGTGGTTTACTACATAAACCACCAAGGAGGACTCCGCTCACGCCCCTTATACAAGCTGGCGTACCGGATACTCCTTTGGTCTCAAGAGAAATTCCTCTCCCTGAGAGCAGTCCACATCTCTGGACATCTGAATGTGGGAGCAGACGTCCTGTCGAGGCAGGGGCCGAGGCCCGGGGAATGGATGCTTCACCCAGAGGTGGTGAAGCAGATCTGGAGAGTGTTTGGCCAGGCACAGGTGGACCTGTTTGCGACTCAGGAGATATCGCACTGTCCCCTCTGGTACTCTCTAGTTCCTCCAGCTCCACTGGGGCTGGAGGCCATGGCACAGACGTGGCCGAGGCTGCGTCTGTACGCCTTTCCCCCGATCGCTCTGCTCCCGGGAGTTCTGGAACGGGTCCGTCGGTTTCAAGTGCGGCTGCTACTAGTAGCCCCGTACTGGCCGGCACGAGTATGGTTCTCGGACCTGGTATCTCTCCTAGACGGCTCTCCGTGGGAGATTCCCGTCAGGAGGGACCTCCTGTCTCAGGCTGGGGGCGCAATATGCCACCCCCACCCAGAGAGGTGGAGGTTATGGGTGTGGCCCCTGAGGGGGCACAACTCATAGGAGCGGGTCTCTCAACCGAGGTTGTTGAGACCCTTCTCCAATCCAGAGCTCCCTCTACGAGGAAACTGTATGGCCTTAAGTGGAACTTATTCGCGAGATGGTGCCGCGAGCGCCACCTGGACCCAGTCAACTGCCCGGTCGGTACAGTTCTGGAGTTCCTACAGTCTCGCCTATCCGCAGGGCTAGCTCACTCCACACTAAAGGTATACGTGGCGGCCATAAGTGCCTACCACGCCCCTTTAGGTGGCCTCTCAGTAGGTAGAGAGCCCTTGGTCATACGGTTCCTCCGCGGTGCGCTCAGGCTGAGGCCTCGAGTGACACCCAGGGTCCCCACGTGGGACCTTGCTGTGGTGCTAGAAGCTCTCTGTAAGCCTCCTTTCGAGCCCATAGAGGAGTCTACGGACCGCGCCCTCACAATTAAGACGGCGCTCCTGTTAGCACTCACCTCCCTCAAGAGAGTAGGCGACCTGCAGGCCCTTTCAGTGACCCCATCTCATTTAGAGTTTGCCCCAGGGATGGCCAAGGCCTTTCTATATCCCAGGGTCGGGTACGTCCCGAAGGTCCCCTCCCTAGCACCGCAGCCAGTAACACTGCAGGCGTTTTATCCTCCTCCGTTCGCGGAGCCGAACCACAGGAAGTTCAATTGCATGTGCCCAGTCAGAGCCTTAGATGCATACGTCCACAGAGCTGCCACGTGGCGTAGAACAGAGCAATTGTTTGTCTGTTACGGCCCCCCAAAGAGAGGGGGCCCGGCCTCAAAGCCCACTATCAGTAGATGGATCATCGATGCCATATCTACAGCATACGAGTCCTCTGGTCTCCCATCCCGGATGGGACTCAAGGCTCATTCTACTCGAGGTCTGTCGGCCTCGAGGGCTCTGACGGCAGGTGTCCCAATACAAGACATCTGCAATGCTGCGGGTTGGTCCACGCCCCTAACATTCGTTAGGTATTACGAGCTCGACCTCAGAGCCGCTCCAGGCTCGGCTGTACTCTCGGCCTAGTGCGCTAGGCCTAGAGGGTCAGCCACCTCCCTAGCCAGGAGGAGACTTCTCAAGGCGCATTCTTTCTGCGGAAAGAAGAGAAGTCGTTTCGCCACTCATAAGAGATCTGCAAAACTTTACCCCTTTTGTCCGTGCAAGCTAGACAAAAGCCCTTTCAGTCCCTCTTGTCCTGGCAGAACCCCCAGACAAAGGACTAAGACCCCTCGTGAGCCCGAGGGCCGAGGGGTGCCTCTCGCACTGGCTGGCGAACCAGGCAGAGGTCACGGTTCTCGTGTGCCCGAGGGCCGAGAACTGTACAGCCCTCTTGTCCGCGGAATGCTAGACAATGGCTTAATTCTCCTCGTGTTCTGACGCAGGATGCTATCAGACCGAGTGTACTCCGGTCCCTCTGGTTTCTGGCTTTCCCCAGACCAAGGACTAAGACTCCTCGTCTGCCTTCACAGAAGGCCGAGGAGTGCCTCATGCACTGGCTGGCTACCAGGCAGAGGCACCTACTGTCTTCCCCGTGAGCCCGAGGGCCGGGGATTGCAGTGCCCTCTTGTCCGCGTAATGCTAGACAATGGCTTATTCCCTCGCGTCCTGGCGGAGCTCCAGGCCGAGCCTTGGATCCCTCTTGTTCTGGCTGAACCCCCAGACAAAGGATCACCCTCTCCTCGTGTGCCCGAGGGCCGAGGAGCCTTGAGGTCGAGCTCACCGTCCTCGTGGGTCTGCGGACCGAGGACTTCCCACACCATCTGTCCGCCGAGTGCTAGACAGTGGTCATTCGGTCCCTCTTGTTCTGGCTAACTCCCAGACAAAGGACTAAGACTCTGCGTGTGCCTGAGGGCCGTGGAGTACCTCTCGTTCTGGCTGGCGACCAGACAGAGGAAGACTACCATTCCTCGTGTGCCCGAGGGCCGAGGACTACAGGGCCTTCTTGTCCGCGGAATGCTAGACAAGGGCTCTCTCTTTTTCCACCCTGGTTGAACAGACACTCGCAGGGCTCGGAAATTATGGGGGCGTTGGTAGTCTCGTTCCCCATAGCGTTCCTGACGCGGCTCGAGTTCCCGGAAGGGAACGTCTCGGGTTACGTATGTAACCTTAGTTCCCTGAGGGAACGAGACGCCGCGTCTCGGACCATAATTCCCGCACCCTGCGGCGCTCGCTTCATTCCTAAAGAGCTGCCGCCGGCTTCAAACGCACGTGCTTTATACTTCCTGGTCGGTGACGTCACCGCGCCTGTGACGTCACCCCCCGTCATTTCATTGGTTGTTATACACAGTTCAGAGTGCGGCCCGCCAATGGCGTTCCCCATAGCGTTCCAGACGCGGCGTCTCGTTCCCTTAGGGAACTAAGGTTACATACGTAACCCGAGACGTTTTGTAACATATTCGATGTCCACTGAGTGGCGCTAAAAGAGTGCTTGGTTGAACATTCATAGGTACGTTTTATGTGACTTTGGTTTTGTATGTGTTCCGCAGTTCTGCCTTGAAATGCCTATTGAGTAGCGCTTTAACTTTAATGCTCCGTGATGTTTTAAAAGAACGAACCATCTGCACTATACCTAAACCTACTCGATATAAGCAAAAGCAAATGTGATGCAAAAATGTTTTAGCTTGTTTTTCGATCTCTTATCTTATCTTATAGCTCTTTCATTGTGAGGGATTTGTACCCAAGGATTCTGCATCCTAAGTCCAATTCCCATCTATCTGTCTGTCTGTCTGTCTGTCTATCTATCTGTCTAACTGTGGCGTTTCCTCCGATAAGGCAAGGGAGGCAGTGCTTAAAACTTTGGAGGAGAAAAATAAAACAACACCAGTAGTACAAAATATAACATTAAAAAGTGTCATCACTCACTAATTTTTCTAAAGAAACATTGTCCAACAGTGACACCAGCAGGTAAAGTTACAGCGGTAGTCTGCGTCTCTCTCGCCTCCCCTGAGCCCAGTGAGTTTTAACAGACCTCCTAAAGCCTGTAGTGGGTTTGGTGGAGGGTAATTGATAGGGATGCACCGATCCGTATCAGCCGATCACTTGCGCGTTTTGTCAGTAAAGCCGGTTCTGTAATCAGCGGTAAATGCCATCAGGTGCGTGATTTCACGTTGAGCCGTATATACTACACACAGCCGTTGTTCACTGACGAGCTGCGCACATTCACACTGATAATGAACATTGATTTGCGCAGCTTGTCGGTAAACAACGGCTGTGTGTAGTATATACGGCTCAACGTGAAATCACGCACCTGATGGCATTTACCGCTGATTACAGAACCGGCTTTACTGACAAAACGCGCAAGCATGATCGGCCGATTCGTATCGGTGCATCCCTAGTAATTGATAATGAATGGGGAAAAAATCGTGTGAGGCAATGCCTCCATCTTGACATGATTGGGGCCCTGTCCACACTAATACGTTTTTGTTTGAAAACGCATCTTTTTCTCTTCGTTTTGGCCTTCTGTCCACACTGAGACGGCATTTTTGTCAAGGAAAACAAAGCTTTTTGAAAACGCTCTCCAAAGTTGAAAATGTCGTTTTCGCGTAGTAGAGGCTTTTGAAAACGATGACGCATATTTAGTCATGTGACGCATATCTTACCAATAGATATTCATGTTTATACCGGTAATTGTGCCTGTTATGTGTTATTCACTGTCACACTGCTGCTAAAGAGATTTACCTTGTACACTCTTCAAATAACAGTCCTACAATGATGGCAGATTTACTCACAGCTGCTGTCCTGCAAAACATGACGACAGTTGCTTTTCAGATAAAATGTGACCCTGGACCACAAAACCAGTCTTAAGTAGCACGGGTATATTTGTAGCAATAGCCAAAAATACATTGTATGGGTCAAAATTGTCGATTTTTCTTTTATGCCAAAAATCATTAGCATATTAAGCAAAGATCATGTTCCATAAAGATATTTGTAAATTTTCTACCATTTTTGATTAGTAATATGCATTGCTAAGAACTTCATTTGGACAACTTTTAAGGCGATTTTCTCAATATTTAGATTTTTTTGCACGCTCAGATTCCAGGTTTTCAAATTGTTGTATCTCAGACAAACATTGTCCTATTTTAACAAACAATATATCAATGGAAAGCTTATTTACTCAGCTTTCAGATGACTTAAGAATCTCAATTTCGACAAATTTACACTTATGACTGGTTTTGTGGTCCAGGGTCACAAATATGAGTGAGCGCGACATGGACGCGTCAGTGAATGATGAGATATTTTCACAAATAAAATGATCCGGCCAGAAGAATTGCATTAAAACTTATTATGTCTGTTCCCTCTGTATAATCTCACTGAGTTTTTTGGAGGCTTTACGCATACGCAGTAAGGCGAATTTAATGTTTTCATACATTTCAGTGTGGACAAGAAACTTTTGGAAAACACTTGGAAACGCTAGTGTGGATGAAGAGCGTTTTAAAATGAAAACGCCATTTTCAAATGTATCTGGATTAATGTAGACGTAGTCTGGATATTACTGGTTTAATTTTACTGGTTAAACTTTAATTTTCTGTAAAGGTGCTTTGCAACGATTTGTATCTTGAAAAGCGCTATACAAATAAACTTGAAATTAATTTAATTTAAGCGATAAATCCTGTCTTGTGTGTTTGTGCCTATTCCACGTTTGCGAATCAGTCTGAATTAACAATATAATGGCGGTAATAGGAAGACTAATTTAAAAAGTAAACAACTCACACATTTAGATATAACCACTTTGTTACGTCAAAATAAGACTTAAAAACATGATCTGTGGGAGTTTTTAGTGAGTAAAATTTAAAGTAAATCCCTGCATCTGACTAATATTTACCAAGCTTTGATGACTGATGATCTGAAAAAAATCAAAAATAGTTAAAAAATTACGTATTAAAAAGAACAGCTGAACATAACTTCACAAATAAAATGCATTGCTTAAATTGTTACTGCCTTGAGTTATTATTGTAATAAATATAAAATGCTTCTATCTAATTATCTGTCTACAAACACTAGCTCATGGACAAAAATAAAAGAGAAGTCATTTCTTTGCACCCTGGCAACAGCGGTAGTATTTGCCAGAAACAAAGTTTTGAAAAAATGACTACATACTAGCTCTGTTTTAGGCAGTTACCCAAGAATCAGCATTCAAAGTACGCTCTTGTGAATGAGAAATCTTGTTTGTCTTTGGTGCTTACACTGTGCCGAAGCTTGTGGAATCACTCAAACATTTGCTCTGACTTCTGTTGGTAGACACGGATAGTGCCAGAGTGTGGCAGATGCTTCATCACTGCAGAGTTTTTATACTGTTGTAAGTAAGGCCTGACATTTCTTGGGTAAGATATTGTCTGTGCTTTTTAGATTTCATCTCACTCATCTTTTATTTATCATACATATGCCGTTGAATTTCATGAGTCTATTTGACAGATTATTCATTTGCACAAGTGTTATTCATATTTGAAAGGCAAATTCAACTATAAAAACAGGAAAGATTGTTGTTTTTGAAAGTCAGCTGTGATCTGAGCGGCTGTGTGTAACGCAGTTAAATATTTGCTGGTCGATATGAGCCAGATGACTCATTGTTTAGGGTTTGAGTCATGAAATTGCTCACTCTGGGTATAAATTAAGACGGGTGTGCGTACGCAGATAATTATTGATTGGTTGCTAGTACATTTTGTTAAAAATACATAGTGCTACAATGCCATTATTTACATCCGAGGCGTTGTTTTGGGCTTATATCTGCCTAACTGACAAGGAAAAACTGTCCCCAGGTCGACTGAACGCACCAGTGTTTCATTTTTCAGAAGGTGGCATTTTGCATTCCAGTCAGCTAGTAAGTGTTCTTGTGTACCAAGATGCATGGTGTAACTTTCTCTTTTCTCCAGTTTTGCTCTTCCCTTTTCATACGATTTAAAGTCAATACAAAATCCTCATAGATATAGCTGGGCCACAGTTGAGGATTTAGGAGATATAAATCTGGCTCTTTCATTGCTGTCTCTCTCAGGAAATGTGCATACCAGAGTGAAGAAAAGGCTGAAGGAAAAAAGGTGTGAGAACAAAAGCTTCTAGTGCCTGTTATTTTTTTTATTTATTTTTTTATTTTGCCTCTTTCGGGTGTAAACAATAAGACAAGGACAGTTTTTTTTAGAGCCACTCACCCCAGGAAGAGATGCAAATATGTTTCTTTCCCCCCCATCATCCCTATGTGTTATTTGTCTGCCATACTCATCCTTATTTGGCTTTTAAAAAAACATTCCATTTTTAATGAAATGCAACAGTGTAAGAGGTTTAATTTACTACTGTGGAGGTTGTTGTGTTTTAAACAATGTAATCAAGATGCAGTTATAAAATCATGTCTTCAAACATCTTTGAAGCTGTTACAATATTTTTAAAAAGATAATTTCAGTTCTACAAATCAGTGAAGCTGCTGAATTTCTTTTTACTAATTAAACAAATTTTTACTACATGATACTTTGCCCTCTGAAAATGTTTGAAAATGATGTCGGCAAGTATACTTTAAGACAAAAGTAGTCTAAGCTGTTTTGCTGGTTTATTTTAGAGGTGTTTTGGTCACGTTTCAGGCTGGGAAACCAACTAACAGCTAACCATTCAGTGATAATTGCAAATTATTTTAGGGCCCTATGAAATTAGTTGTATTTATTTTTTACAAATTCAGTTTTACTTTTATCCAATTTCCATTTTTTTTTTTTCCATTTTCATTTTTCTGGACTGGTTTTAATGATTAAATAAAAAAATATTAATCAAAAAGTCAATTTAATTTAATTTAATTGGAGAAACTTGTTAAAAGTTTAACAAAAATTGAATTTTTAAGGCCTTACTTAAGGCTTCAAATTCTATATTATTTTTACCAAATTCTGTGTTTTCCATTCATTTTTCTGGATTCCATTTTAATGCTAAATATTTTCTCTACCTGATCTCATGATGAAAAAATACCTTCTGTGGGAATGTTTTTGCAAGATGCGAAATGCATACCAATAAGTACATATCACTGCAGTTTCCAACAGAAATGAACACTAGAGGCAGTAAAACATCAAGCACTTGTAAACGTTTTTGTACACAGTTATGATTACAGCTCCATATGTTTAGTTTTCCGGATGTAACAAGCTTGCTCGGTAGGTCAGATGGCACGGAATTGGATTTGCGGAATCCTTGGGTTCGAATCCCATAAAAAACATGACTTGAAAGATAAGAGATCGAAAAACAAGCTAAAATGGAATGCTTGCGATTGCGTTTTTTTTACGCTACGTTCGCTTTTGTTCATGCTATCAGGTAGGTTTAGATGTAGTGCAGATGGTACGTTATTTTAAAGTGCCCCTATTATGCCATTTTAAAGATAGCTAATATTGTTTTATGAGTCTCTTAAAACAGGTTTACATGTATGCAAGTTCAAAAAACACTTTAGTTTTCTCCAAAAATAGATTTAATTTTACCCCGTTTCTAAATGATTCGTAAACGACTCGTGTGAAGCAGTTTGAAGAATCAGTCTCTCTAAACCCCTCCTTTCCGTGAGCCCTCACTGCTGTGATTGGTCAGATGGTGCAGTCCTTCATGATTGGTCTACCGCTACAGCGCAAAACGAAACGGCCATTGCCATAACTGAATGACAGCTGTGGAGACCTGTCAATACATAGAAAAGATGGCCTCGATTTTACCCTATCAATTCGAGCCGGAGTCTGACGATGAAACGGTTGAAGTGGCACATCGACAAGAAACTGTTTTGCAAGCACGACTGGAGCAGGACGTTTCTCAGTGGTAAGTGTCATATGTTAACTGTGGAAAGTGCTTGCAATTTGCTTTTGTAAGCGAACCGGGCACACCTCTACGTTGTGAACTTCAACATTGTATAATGCATAACACTGCGTTAAGCCATCGTTTATCATTATCATTACTTAAACTAATAAGGCAGACAGACAGTCAAGCTGCATCAATCACAATTTTTAGACTACATTGCACTCACAGCTGAACAACAGAACTACAGAAACGCAAGTTAGCCAGTTACCAAGACATGTGCGGGGTTGTTACACAACATAACGTACACAAAAACGTATTTTGAATGATCGCTAGAAAATGCAATCATCAATTATTAATCATACTTACAGGTAGAAGTTCAGAGGAGCAAGCCGGTCAAAATAAACTGGGCACTGATCCACTTTTTAAAACCAAGCGTTTGGTGAATCCCGCGTTGTAACGTTACTCCCCAAGATTGGAAAAGCAGTCATCAGTAAAATGACGCGAGCACAACACAAGATTGGAATTGTACTGCTGAGGTGTTGTTGAAAAAATGAATGTTAACCACTCATTCTTTGTAGATTACTCTTTCGGAAGGGCATATAAAACAAATTTACTCTCACAGCGCAGGATACAGCGTCTTCTTGACATGATGTAATCCACGTGAAAATTGTACTGTTTGTGGGCGGGCAAGTTGTTCGCGACATAGAACGTGAGCGGACATTATGCAAATGTGTTAGCTCGTGACGTGTGGCCGTAACAGAAAAAGATTCAAATTGCTGACGACTCGTTTAGGCGAATCTGAGCCGACTCTTTTTTTTGATAGACAAAAACTTAATTTATCGTGCACTGTCGGCGTCACAACTTTGCAGATAGTTTATGTTCACATACAGCTACATGACACACTACATGAAATATCATATTTGAAAAGGCATAATAGGGGCACTTTAAAAAAGAGTTATAGTCAGAATTGCAGTGACACGTACAAAACCAACATCACATAAAATGTACTCTATGTACAAATATGTCATGAAACGTACATGGTGGTACTTGTTGCGGAAGAAAAAAAAATCCACTCACAGGTACATTTTCTTCATGAGATCAGGTTGTATTTTCTTCTGGTAAATATTCCTTTAAAAAATGATGTTTTCATAAAAATGTTTTTGAAAAAATTGTAAAAATTATGGACGTAGTGTTCGTGACGTCACCCGTAGGTTTCACCCGTAAGCTCATAGTGGGCAGGATTCGGCCGTCGCCATCTTGTAGTGATATTGTAGTGATTGAAACTGCACCATTTTTCACTCAGAGACACGCAGAGCATGCAGGATTCGTATTTAAATAGTATTTTTGTGGCTTAATATTCACAGACACTAGTCCATATCACGGACTGATTTAAGTGTACTGACCTTTTTTTTAATTTATTCATCCAAAATTTTGCAAATTTCTTAACATTTCGTGTTGTACAGTAAATTCCAATTTTATGACTGGATTTTGTGATTCCGTCTGCGTTTTCCTCTTTGTGAAAATCATAGAGCCCTATTATTTGAATGAATTTTTTACCAAGAAATTATAAGTTTTATGCTGACATCGTCTAAAACTTAGGGGTGTTTCCAAACTCTTGAAGAGCAGTGCATGTCAGCTGACTGGTTCCGTCGCCTCAAGGGGGTTAACGTTGTTCGGAGTGCCTGAGGGACCACTCTCATCATTAGAGCACTATGGGAACTCTAATGGGTTGGGGTTACAGGGGCAGTCTATGGAAGTACAGACACCTAGAACAGCTATCCAGGGAGAGCTGTCAACGGCAGACATCTCACTCCCAGAGGATTCACTCACCTACGTGACTCAGGGTCTCTTCACATTCCCATAGGACCGGCATTGTTTTACCTGACCGGTTAATGTTTCATCCATGAAAATGGTACTCACTGATTTCCATACTACATCTCCGATTATAATTTCATGAGGACTTGCAATTCACTAAGGCAGGCCGAATAGCTTGAGTGCAGTGCCGCTTCCCGCTTTAAGCGCTAAACCAAACTTGCAGTTATTATCCCACAATAGAAGTTGAAAAACAAATGTTGGTGCAGAGAAATGAAACAATCCCAATATATGCACATAATCAGAGGAGGTATTACATTGAAACGGGTGCTTTAGGGAAATATGCACAGCCATTTGCATAGTTTTATATTGAGCAGATATGAACTACTGTGCAGTAGATTGACCTGAGTAGGAGTGGAAGAGACGCTCTTCTGCACCCACACTCCTCATGTTTCAGATTTTCTCATCAACTTCAGCCGCTCTGTGAGATTGCTGGGAGGAGCCCTGTAGGTGTCTCTGAAAATGCCGTTCGAGAGGCGGATCTGCTTTGAAACCCATCTGCCTTTTACCTCTGCCCAATATTCTCTTGGCACAATTAGCTATTCCTGTCATGCAGCCTCCTGTTGTAGCGAGCTCGAATTGGCAAAATGGGAAAAGGCAAATTGATACTTAGATATGAACATAATTAGACAGATGTTAGACGGCATGCTAATCTCTGCAGAAAAGTAACAGTCTGGTGGTACAAAGGCAGAAAACGAAATTGTTTCCAGAAGTCCGAAGGCATCGCGTTCATCATTTATAGACCAGCATCTCAGTCTTGATCCTGGAGGCCTTAAAACACTGAAAAAACAGAGACACATACATAATGTACAATCTTAGAAGTGTAAATAATGTTTGGATCTGGAATATGTTTGTTTGACCATTGGCTAATGAGGAATTGTTCAGGAAACCTGAAAACAATTGAAGAGTTCAGATGCAAAATCCTCTAAAAGCCACCTCGGTCAAAAATGAGTCAATGTTACTGAGTGAATGCTTTTGACACATAGTATACGTCCATCAAATAGTTTTACTTCAAACTTACTAAAATCTCAGCCTCAGCCCAATCAGATGTACCTGTACTAAGGTAGAAACCTATACATAGGAGCAGTGTTGGGGGTAACGTATTACAAGTAACTTGAGTTACAGTACGTAATCAGATTAATCATTTTTTTTTTCAAGTAGTCCTAACTAGTAAAGTAACACATTACTATTTTAATTTACAGGGAAATATCTGAGTTTTTTTTAAATTGCCAGTTACCATGTCGAGAGAAATTGGAAGTGTGCGCTGTGTAAACATGATGTTACTGTAGTTCTAGACTAAATGTGAACATTCATCTCACTTGCATATAAACTAGGGATGCACGATATGAAAAATTCTAACCGATACCGATAACCGATAATTAAGTCCTTCTTTTGGCCGATTCCGATACCGATAACCAATACATTCATATTTTTATATGATAATTTTGTGCACACAGGAGAATACAAAATCTAAGATAAACTAATGAAATTTATATTATATATCTGGGTCTAACAATCATAGCAAACAGTCCTGACTCTTCAAAAATGTTTTTATTTTTTTGTGTAAGGCACCACAATTCTAAATAAAATAAAGTGCTTTGACATTTTGTCAACCTGGAAAAAATGAAAAGTGCATCATGGAGTAAAGTCAGATGTCCAAATATCTGTGGTAAAGCTTACATATAGTCCATTCTTATTGATCATATTATGAATGTGTGCAGCAGCCAAATCGTACAACGCAGGGAATAAAACATCAGAATCGAGATAAAAACGTCTCAACTCTTCAGAATGCTGCAAGCGCAACGCAGGTCATGTGACATGAACCAACCACTCAGCTTCATCCTTTCCCTTAATAACACTGAAAGCACTGTCAAGGTGGAGAAACAGCTTATCAAAGCTGTACAGGAATAAACATTTTAAATAAATCTATTTATTCTTTGCTGAAACTACTGCGTCTTTATGGAGAGCGCATGTCATGGCTGCTTAGCAACGGCAGACGCCACAGCAGAGCAGGCTACAGAGCGGTTTGGCAAAGACTTTGGGTTTGGAAAGAAAGAGAAGGCAGCGCTTCAGCGTTTTCCACGCGTTTTTTAGGCGCGACATGTGAACGGCCCCTAAAACAGATTCACCGCGATGCCGACCGCTGAAGTGAGATATAAGATTGTTAAAACTTAACGGCTTTTTACCTCCTCTCGGAATCCTTGCTAAACATGTGTTGCAAATAGCAGTATTGTCCTCCTCTGTCACCGTGAAAAACTTCCAGACCTGCGAAGGCGATGATGTCGACACAGATGATGACACAGTATTAAACGCGACAAAGGCCGAGAGTCACTGCAGTTTACAGCTGCAGTCACTTGCACTCTGAAAGCAGATGAATCTCTGATAAACCAGACTGATTGATTGATTTACCAGCAAGAGTACTTTATCGGATCGGGTTTCATTTATTTATCGGAGCAATAAAAATGACGTCATTTTTACCCAAATCGGTCGATAATTTATCTGTCCGATAAATATCGTGCATCCCTAATATAAACAGATTAGTATTCATCAAAATTAATTAAAAATGCAAAATGCAAACTCAGAATATGATGCAAAACTGCAATAATTAAATATGTTAAATAACACAAATTCAGTGCCCTCCACTAATATTGGCACCCTTGTAAATATGAGCATCGTTTATCCTTTAGATTTTTTTATTTAAAAAAAAAAAAAAAAAAAAAATCTAGCTTTTCATTGTAGTAAAATAATGGAAACTGGGAAAATCTCATTGTGAAATAAATGTTTTTCTCTATTTCAGGTTGGCCACAATTATTGGCACCCAATTATTTCAACATCATTTTCCCAAAATAACAGCTCTGAGTTTGGAGAACACCTGACAAGAGATCAGAGACCATTCCTTCATATAGAATGTCTCCAGATCCTTCAGATTCCCAGCTTCATGTTGGTGCTTCTTCTCTTCAGTTTCTACAGGGTTCATGTCAGGGAACTAGGATGGCCATGGCGCAAGCTTCATTCTGTGCTCAGTGACACATTTTTGTGTTGATTTTGATGTTTGTTTTAGATCATTGTCCTGATAGAAGATCCAACCACAGCCCACATAAGGTTTCTAACAGAGGCAGTCAGGTTTAGATTTTTTTATCCATTGGTATTTGACAGAATCCACAATGCCATGTATCTGGACAAGATGTCCAGGACCTCCAGCAGAAAAATAGGCCCACAACATTAAAGACCTAGCAGTATTTTTAACCATGGGTATGGGGTACTTTTTATCCCTGTTTGCACCAAACCCATCTAGTGGGTTTGTTGCCAAAAAGCTCTTTTTTTTTTTTTTTCAGTTATGTCTGACAACTGAATATGCTTTGTGTTCCTCATATTTATAATCCTGTGGAACAGAAAGTCATGGCTGGACAATTTCATACTCCTAGCCACCCTGGTGTGTTAAAAAAATTGTAATAATGGGAATATACTTCAGAGATATTTTACTTAGACTAATTTCTAGGGGTGCCAATAATTGTGGCCAACGTGAACTAGAGAAAAACATTTATTTTATAATGAGATTTTCTTCCAGTTTCCATCATTTTACTTCAATGAAATGTTAGAATTTTGTGAATATTTTGAATGAAAGATCTAAAGGATAAAAGGTGCAGATTTATTTTCACAGCCACCTTTGCTCATATTTACCAAGGGTGCCAATATTAGTGGAGGCCACTGTATCCTTTATGTAATTAATCCCATTTCATTAACCAGTGTCTTTGCTGCTGACCTTTGATGATCCAGTTGAATAATACCAATAAGCAAAAATTACTTTAGATAAACTAACATTTGTGCTTCATTGTTTTTTTTTATTGCTGAAGACTGTTGAATCTTCTTCTCATGCGTTCTACTGTACAAGACATGAATTTGTTTTTTGTTTAAGTGTGAGGCTTATTCATTTCACATTTGGCTTTTACATTTGCTAAAAACAGAACTTTTTATTATTAAAAAACAAATAAGCAAGCCCTGCCCAGATTTAAAAATAACACGAAAGTAACGCGAAAGTAACACAAAAGTAACGCGAAAGCAATGCAAAAGCAATGCAAAAGTAATGTAACGCATTACTTTAAATAAAAAGTAACTAAGTAACATAATTAGTTACTTTTAAAGGGAGTCACGCAATATTGTAATGCATTACTTTAAAAGTGACTTTCCCCAACACTGCATAGGAGCCTAATAAAATGCTTATTTTAAAGAAAAATGTCATATGGACTTAGAGGCTTTTGCATCTGAACTCTTCAATATTAATTTGCGAGTGATATTTTTGCTGAGGTTGCCACTGGTGACTATATAAATTTACATGTTATGGTTTAAAAATGTAGATTTCCTGATTGCTTTGCGATCACATCTTTTGTTATGTTGATGTAATAAACTGAGACATAGCGCATTAACGTTTTAGCGGTAAAGCTGTCAGCTGTGTGGATATAGGCAATATCACTAACAATTCTCGTTTATAATCAATACTATGACTTCTTGTTATCAAGATCTTTAGTCTATATGCTTGGTTCTGTTAGTGCGTGAACTTCATATTATTTGTTGTGCACTTGCCGTCCAATAATAATAAAAAAAAAACTTTTATAAACAAAGTATCAGCTTTGAAATTCTGCAAAAATCATAATGAAATTCAAACAATAAATATGGTTTTGGCACTCTTTAATGTAGCATGAGTGATCACTTTAGTGCCTCAGTTCAAGTGGCAAGTGAACCCATCTTTCTCATACTTATCTATAGTACAAAATGAACATGAATGAACATCAAAAGGTAGGCTATTTTATAAGATAGCCTACAGTACAACTAAATGAAACGTCTCATGTAATCGCTCATTCAGTTTTTCAAACTGCAAAAAATGAGTTAAGCTTGTAAACAATGCCACGTAACAATACTTTTACCTTAGAATAACCATTTTGCGTCCATAAGCTTATTGGTCAGTTAGAAAAAAAAAACCTATAAAGAGGAGCATGTTGCTAAAAATATGTGCTATATTGCATATTCATATTTGTACTTAACCTGTTGTCTACACGATAATAGAGAATGCAAGGAGCTAAAGATACAATTTAACACCTATAAAACTAATAAAGACTGAATGTGTGCAAGGCATGACATTTGACAACATTTATGGGATGCATTAAGGAGGAGCCCAAAAGTACACTCAATGGCCAAGTGATGCTGACATAGTTATGGTTCATGATATTGGCAGAGATTCTGTGTAATAAACAAATATTTGTGACTATATAATTAATCAAGCTGGAAAAGATGTTTAGTTTCCACTTTAAGTGAACCTTAGATCCCAGGGCATCTACAAGATGGATTAAAATGCTGATAAAGATAAGAAAAGATGAGGCAAACACATGACTGTATGACTGAAATCTGAAAAGTAAAAAAAAAAAAAAACAGTAAATGCAACTTGTTTATTCTGTAGCACCTAAAAATAATTTGGCACCTAATTTTGTTTCTTATAGAAGCCAGTGGCGGCTACTTTTTTTTTCTTTTTTCTTTTTTTTTTTGTCTGGAGCCCTGTATTTCAGTAAGTTGTACTCTATCGTGTAATATACCTTTTGATGTCCATTCATGTTTATTTCTTACAAACTGTATATGAGAAAGATATGATGGGTTTACATGCCGCTTGAACTGAGGCACTAAAGCAATCGATCATGCTACATTTATAAGCACAAATGGTTTTGCTTAAAGTTTGTTTATGAATTTGGCAAACATTTAAAAGCTGCTATTAAAAAAAAAAAAACAGAGCACAAAGCTTATTGCGATTACATGGCAAGTGCGCTGCAAATAATAAGTTTATGCATTAATAAAACACAGCATTTAGGCTAAATATATTGATAAGAAGCTATTATAGTATCAATTATAAATGAGAATTGTTAACTATATTATTAATATCCACACAGCTGACACCTTTACCTGTTGTAGTTTGTTGAAATTGTGCATGTAGTAGACACTGCTTTTCTGCACTTTTACTTCGCACATCTTTATCATGCTTTTAGCAGGTGTTCCATCAGTGCTGGCAGAGATGATGACTGTTTGAAAGTCTTTTTTCCGTTAAAACTTGCACAACATCACAGTTTATTACATCAACATAAAATATGTAATCACAAAACAAGCAGGAAAAAAAGCTTTGCATGCTAAATTTTAGGTCATATAATGTAAATTGATATAGTTGCCACTAGCGATCTCAGCAAAAGTATTACTCGCAAATTAACATATTTGGTCACAACCATTTTAGTCATAGTCTGAAGCCCTGGTTTGGACCTGGATCTGTTTCACGAATTCACGCTTACATATAATTAGCCGGAGAATAGTAATGCATGTTTGGCGTGCTGCCCGGTGAAGGGCTCCGAGCTCGGGGATGGCCCGAACCCAGAGTAACCCCCAATAGGAGTAGTGAGAACTCGGAGTGGGAGATGGGGTGGTGGAGGGTTACTGATAAACCTTCAAGTGAATGGAGGTGAGTCAGCTGTATTTAAACCTATGACGCTGATTGACTTGAGTGGGCTCCTCTTGTGATGTTTACGCTAAGTATCGGATGCGCTTCTCCCGAACTTTGTTAATGAAACATCATTTGTCTCACCATTGGCTTATAGGGAGTTGTTCAGGAAACCTTAAAACCATTGTTTTTGCAATTCTGTTTGATAATGGCACTTAAACATGCCCAGTTCATACATTTATTCTACTATGTTGAATCAACTGTTAGGCCCCATTTACACCTGGTGCTAACAACTTTGCCCACTTTTTAATGAATTTCATTAATTCGTTTGTGGTTGTGTGGCTGCATTTTATTCTTCACACAAACAAGATTTTTGTTCTTTTCTTAAATGCTTATTTTAATCAAGCTCCTTTAAAAGGAACAGTTCACCCAAAAATGAAAATTCTGTCATTAATTACTCACCCTCATGTCATTCCAAACCCGTAAGACCTTTGTTTATCTTCAGAACACAAATAAAGATATTTTTAAGTAAATCTGAGAGCTTTCTAACCCTGCATAGACAGCAAAGAAATTGTTGAATAAAGTTGTTGTTTTTGTTTTCTGTGTGCACAAAAAGTATTCTCGTAGCTTCATAATCTTACAACAGACTATTTTACCAATGTCTTTACTACCTTCTTTGGGCCTTAAAGGAACACTCCACTTTTTTTTGGAAATAGGCTCAACCCCCCCGAGTTAGTAAGTTGAGTTTTATCGTTTTGAAATCCATTCAGCCGTTCTCCTGTTCTGGCGATATCACTTTTAGCATAGCTTAGCATAGATCATTGAATCCTATGAGACCAATATAGCATTGCGTTCAAAAATGACCAACGAGTTTCGTTTTAAACCTTGACTCTTCTGTAGTTATATTGTGTACTAAGACCGGCGGGAAATGTAAAGATGCGATTTCCTAGGCCGATAAGATTAAAAACTACACTCCCATTCCGGTGTTATAGTCAAGAAAGTTTGCTGCCGTAACATGGCCAAAGCAGGCGCAGTAATATCACGCCGGTCACATTGGAAGTTACCGAGCTGGGAACTAATTTCAGGCGCTGCGTGATATTACTGCGCCTGCTGCGTCCATATTACGGCAGCAAACTTCCTTGACTATTACACCGGAATGGGAGTGTAGTTCCTAATCTTATCGGCCTAGGAAATCGCAGCTTTACATTTTCCGCCGGTCTTAGTACACAATATAACTACAGAAGAGTCAAGTTTTTAATAGGACAAATATTGAAACTCATTGGCGATGCTATATTGGTCTAATAGGATTCTATGATCTATGCTAAGCTATGCTAAAAGTGATATCGCCAGAACAGGAGAACGGCTGAATGGATTTCAAAACGGTAAAACTCAACTTATTAACTTGGGGGGAGTTGGAGAATGAGCCTATTTCCAAAAAAAGTAGAGTGTTCCTTTAAACATGTCAGTTGTGTTGCTGTCTATGCAGGATCAGATATCTCTCAGATTTCATAAAAAATATCTGTCAAAAATGAAATATCATCAGAATTACTCACCCTCATGTCGTTCCAAACCCGTGATACATTTGTTCATCTTCAGAACACAAATAAAGATATTTTTTAAGTAAATCTGAGAGCTTTCTTACCCTACATAAACAGCGATGAAATTGTTGAATAAAGTTGTTGTTTTTGTTTTCTGTGTGCACAAAAAGTATTCATAACATTACTGACTATTTTACTGATGTCTTTACTACCTTTTTGGGCCTTACATGTCAGTTGTGTTGCTGTCTATGCAGGATCAGAAATCTCTCAGATTTCATAAAAATATCTTAATTCGTGTCCCAAAGATAAATGAAGGTCTTATGGGTTTGGAATGACATGAAGGTGAGTAATTAATCACAGAATTTTCATTTTAGGGTGAACTATCCCTTTAATACCTGAAAATAATATAATAATGATCTATGTCACTGGATGAGATGTCAGAATGGTAGTATCGTTTTAAGGATCAGCTGATAGAAAGAAAGATCTAACCGGAGACATATGCACTCACTGCAGAGAAATCTGCAGAAACCACAGTCTGAAATAACTAAAAAACGTTGAACCAAAAATTACAGTTTATTTTTTGAAAGAGGCAGTTGTGCATTCAAAAGAATTGTGATCAAAAGAATGCCAGCGCTGGTCAGGATGGACAAATCACATTTTTATTACAGACTACGCATTTCATTAAATCCTCTTACAGAAAAGCAAGCGAGGATTTTAATTTGAATGTCAGGTACCAATTAATTTCACACATTATACTTTTTGGAAATAAATGACCCGAGTTGTAATTGCTGTTCAGTGGAGGATGTATTTATTTATTAATTTATTTTCTTAGAACTGTGTAATCCAGACATTGCAGTCATTTACTGTAAGTACTTCTAGCTAACAGCGCTACTTTTAACTTCAAACTACATAAATAAAAAAATAAAGTGTCTGTAAAGTCAGAGTACCTCTGCAGGTGCTCATACTTTCCAAACGGCATCTCTGAGAGAGAGAGAGAGAGAGAAAGAGAGAGAGAGAAAGAGAGCTGCATCTTATAACTGCTGCGGTTTTCACCTCAGGCAATGAAAGCACACCTACCACCTACAAAACAATATAAATCATAAAAAGTAAAAAAGTATATTTCCACATATTGCCTCAACAGTACACATGCCCACATTAGACATACACAAACTAATCATGCATATATTTACTTTGTTTTTCAGAATCTTGTATTGCTGAAGTAATATGTGCCAAAACTCTACAACAAGAACAACGCAATTAATTTCCGGCGGTTCCTCTTCAGAAGATGCATTTGACATCACGGACAGCGGAGAGTGCATGTGAGTTGTGCCAGGCTCTGTTGCAGATAGATATTAATAACAAGTGTGAATAGAATGCAAAAGACAGTTTTGTTAAGGCTGCAGTACCAGATTTGAGAACTAATGATGTAGATCAGTGACCCTTTCTTCAAACAATGTTTTGCTCTAGCAACATCTTATTAGGAATGCTTTAAAGAAATCCCATTTGTCATTACACTTCCTGTTTGGCTGATTGCATTTGTAATCAAACACTCAAATGCATCCCTGCATGTGGTCTGTAGAAGATACGGCCCTTGAGGCCAGTGATTTATTTAATAATCAATTCATCCAACGCTGTAAATGAACGTTGTTGTATTGCCTACAAAACCACGAGCGCTTCAGAAAACAAACCTTTTGCATTCGTGTCAGACTAGCTTTCAGCTCTCTGTATACAATCATTACCTTTGACGGATTTTGTAGGTGTTGATATATGGAAAAAAGAGGGGGAAAAGCACGAAAGCTTCATCCTCACACCTCCGTACACACACCTCTGCTATGCTCGAAAATGACTCATCCGTCTGTTTAGTCTGACTAGCGTTTTGTTCCTGACAAGAGAGATTCACACATGAGGACCACACTGTATCATATTTTCCCAAAAGGCAAAAACACATCCATCCTTTGCATTAACAAACACAAGGTCATTTTTGTCTCAAATTATTTATTTTATACGCTGCATCTCATCTTTCGTTTGCAGTATTTACATAGTCACTGTCTCACAAGCACATTCTGATCATGAATGAGAACTCAAAGTATCACAATACCAAGAAAACACTGACATTCTTTATAAACACTTTGCTCTTTCTCTCTCTCTCTCTCATTTTGTTTTAATTGAAACAGACATTTCTCAGTTTGCTCAGTTGATGAGGGATACCAAAATAACCTTAAAACACTATCGTAAAGCACAAAGCAGATAAGACTGCAATTAAAAATTTCAAAGGTAAAACGCACATTTAATCTCAGTATTCTTACAGTGTAGGTCATTGCAAGTGGCATGAAATGAATGCCTGAAAATGGCTAGTCACTATGGAAACGTAAAATGGGGGAAAACCGACCAGGCTGATACACAATCAAGGAAGGGCAGACACTGACACTGTTCATTTAGAAATTAATGACGCAAACACGAGGAAAAAAACGGCTTGATAGCATGTTAGTATTAGTTGAGACCTTGACGGAAAGTGAAAACGGTTTTCATTCTGGCCAATTTGAGATTGTGATACTCTAAATTCGTGTTAATGTTATTTTCGGTGCCTTTCAAAATGAAATTTTTGCTTGGTCAAGCTTAGCCAGCTGCAAAGTAGCATAGTGTTATTTGTAAAAAAAAAAAAAAAAAAAACATTCTGTTTTTGCTATTTCCAGCTATGCTCTGGAGACTAGACACTACCTCGGAAAAAGCCATTATGGGAAGCTAATTGTGAACCGTAAATGTCAGGTATGACTAATGCATGACCTGCGCTGAGAGACTGCAAGTGTCCCATGTTGGCTTTCAACGCTCCGGTGGTTGCAGTGGAAATGCATTTGCTAAAGACCGCAACCAAACCAGCAGGTTTTAAGTGTGTGCTATGTATCACAGCCTCTGAGGAAGCAGTAGAGGTTTGCATTTAGCCGGCCAGGCTTTATTCTGCCCTGTTGTGCATTCTAGTACATGCTAGGGTTGAGCCGATGGGTGATGGGATCGACGGACATGATTCCTCCCCTCCTGGAACCCACGGCGAATCTGAATACCGTGTTCAGAAAGGAAATGTGGTGTTCTGCGGAACCCCTAAACTGAATAAATATGAGGTTGGAGGAAAATATATCAATACTTTCTCTCGCAGTTATATTGTTGGTTAATTATACTGTATATAAATGTGCGGCCACATTGGAGATATTCGAATGTAAACAACAGCATGGATTGTGCAGTTAATGTACTACTGAAAACATTGTTCTGCTAATTTATGCTGTCTAAACCATGGAGAAAACGTGTGGAAGCTGCTAAATCATATAGAGAAGGACTAAGTAAGCTGGAAAGGGTGCAATATTTTGACAAACTAAAGTTATATTTGTCTAATATTTCACCTTTCCTGACTGGAAATGATAAGAACAAACACGAGTGTTGACAAGATGCTTGCCCTGGAAATCCTGGTTCAGTTTGGCCAACCACAAACACCATTTGTTCCTCAGACAGTTTTTTTTGCACTCTTCTCTTTGATTTGTTATAACTTTTGGCAAGACTCCATATGTTTTTCCAAAACATGACAATAATTTGCCATTTCAGCAGTAATAATCAGGTAAATTTCCAAGTTCCGTTCAGTTCAGTGGTATTGTTTACGCTCAGTGCCGCCAATATGGCTGACGCGTCGTGAAAAGACTACATTGAAATACACTGCTTTCCAAAAGTTTGGAAACCAACCAAAATTGGAAACCAATTTTCGCCCTAGAAAATTGGGCTTTTGGACAATATTGGCATGAATCCTTTTTAATTTGTGATCATTTTGCACTGATAAAGTACAACACAAACTACAAAAACATTTATTGCATAAACAGTTATACATAGAAAAAAAATAAAACTTAAATTTTCGATTCATCAAAAATATCCACTATTAGCAGCTATTACAGCTCTGCATAATCTGGACTGTCAGTTTATTCAAACATTGACTTGATGTATTACTCCAACCCTCCTGAAGGATTGCCCAAAGATGATTCACACTATGCTGATATCGTCCAAAACCACACTTTGCCAGGGGTGTTTCCAAACTTTTGGAGGGCAGTGTAGTTTTTCAATGCGTGCTCGGTTTTTGCTTTAACTTTCGAGGTTTGTGATCACACATAATGGGCCTCATTTATAGAACGAATGTACGAAAATTGGGCGTACAGTCATTTCTATGCAAAACTTGAAATTTGTCAATATGACGTGAGCAGTGGCTACGATCTAATCTCACGTCAGGTCTCAGCTTGTGTACGCAAGTTTTTGAGTTAGAATAAAGAATTTCGGAGAATTGTATAATGACAGCATTTTGTTCATTTAGATTATTTTCCTGGCCGACAAACAAAGCTTTTTTATTCATTTAGGGCGTTAGATTTATATGCACAAATAGCAACATAAACAACAGACCATGAGGATTCACACATCGTCGCATCACCCACCTGCCACACTTAAGTGAATGGAAATTATAAAAGGAATAAAATAAATACATTGAGTTTTGGGTTTTGTTTCATGTTCTTGTTTTCATGTCTTTGATTTTGAAGTTTAGCCATGGTCCTTGTCTAGTCTTGTTTCCCTTGCCCTCTTGTTTTCCTGTCATTGGTTCCTTAGTTCAATGTGTCATGTTCTAATTGGTTGTTCTAGACATGTGTCTTGTTTCTCATTGGTTGGTTTGTGTCAAGTGACCCTTATTGTTAGGTATAAGTAGCCTTCATGTTGCCATTGTTTCTTGTTGTGTATTAATGTTGTAACCTGCTGTCTGTTCAAGTCTGTTCCATGCTTAGTCAAGTCTGTCAAGTCATTGTTTGGATTTTATAGCTACTAATTTTTCATTCTTGTTCTGTAATATAGTTCAATTTAAAGGGTTTGTTGTGGGTTACGGAGAACTAAATAGGCTATAATGTTTATAAATGTTTTGTTATATTTATTGGTATTTAATATATATATACTGTATAGCAGTATATAAGGTTAAAGGGTGTTTTTAGAGTAAGATACATTTTCTTTCTTGAGTTTGCTTCCTCTTTTTGGCCAGGTTTCGTTTCTCCATGTCGTAAACTCTAGGGGCAAGGCTTCTAAACCGGGGTTTTTTCAGGGGCGTGATATTTAAATGACGATAGTTTTTTATCAGCGTACAATTATTCGTACAAAGAAATTGGTGGTATACGAATGTTTCATGAATCACACGTGAACTCTGTTGCAAGTCAATTTGTGCGCTCAGATCTGCGCTCGTTTTTATGTTAGATTGATAAATGAGGCCCACTCTGTGTATACTACAAAGCGGCAGTAGGCTACTTCTCACACATTTTACAAGATTAGATGTTTGTCAGTGGTGCTCAGCCCAACCCTACTACACTCTTAAAAATAAAGGTTCTTTGGCATTGATAGTTCTATAAAGAACCTTGAACATCCTTGGAACCTTTCAAATGCAGAAAAGGTTCTTTATAGTGGAAAAAGGTTCTTTAGATATTTAAAATGTTCTTCAAAATGGTTCTTTTAAGATCTAATCACTGAAAGGTTCTTTATTGGCATTGATGGTTCCATGAAGAACCTTGAACATCCTTAGAACCTTTCAAATGCAGAAAAGCTTCTCTATAGCGAAATGGTTCTTTTAAGAACTGATCACTGAAAGGAACCAAAAATGATTCTTCTACGGCACAGAGTGTACATACTATTTCAAGGATGTGAATGTAGAATGATGTGTATGAATAAACCCCTAGAAAGTTCTGATATGTGTGTGAGAATTAATTTTATTCTCAGGTGCTTCATTGTGAAATATTCGGAGCTTCATTTTGGTGCCATATATTAGGCATTAAGGGTAATTAGTTCTTACGGCACAGATATGAACAGTGAATTAGCTGTAAAATCCTCAACCGTAGCCTCGTTTTTCATTTCTGCTCATTCTTGTCTAATAAAAGCTTGGCGATTCTGTGAATTCATTCTCACCAATGTCTTTCAGATCACAGCACTGGCAATGAGTAAATCTGTTAACCTTGACAAAAGAAACCTGTCACCACACTAAAAGAAATCTGTCCTCTTGTAGAAATTTTTACCTTTTGACTTTTTGAGAGAATGTATTTTTAATCAGTTGTATGTCTACAATTTATTTTACAGTGTCCAGGTCGCACTTTTTAGACATTCATATCATTCAGCAGTATAATAATAGCAATAACGATACTTAACTCTGGGCAGAAGATACTTAACTCTCGTAACAGAAGTGCAAGTACAACTCAGTGTGTCCCTGTTGTACTCAAACTTTTACATGAAGACTGTAAAACATGACCTTTACCAGTTTGCTCTTTTCACAATGAATGGTTCTCCACACACATTTAAGTCGCTGAGAATTAGTTCCTCCACAATTCAAAAAGCATCTGCAACCTGTAAGTACAGTGATATCAGCTATTATGTTTTTGTGCAGGAAAATCTACTTAAGAAAAAAGTAAAGAAGGTTATTAAGAAGTTTATTAAAATGCACTATAAGATTTGTCTTTGACTTTGAGGTTGGAGTTTAGCCTAACTTTAAGAGTTTACTTAGAAGAGTCAGTAAAAAAGGATAAAAACCTGTGTAGATTTAGAATTTCGAATCACCATGAGAAGCAATTAGGAGGTTACCAGTGTTGATAATCTATTTTCTTATTTTTCCTAAAACTGTAAAGCTGTTTTGCCAGTCTGTATCGTTAAAAGCGCTATATAAATAAAGATGACTTGACTTGTTGCCAACTCGGCGTTTTTTTTTCTGCAGAATTGGGCTACTTTAACACTGTTGCCACAAGTTGAATTAACCTCAAAAATGTGATATTTAGCCTCTGGAATGCAAATTTTACCAGGGAAACACCACCGAAAACATGTATTTTACCCCCCGGAACGCAATTGGGCTATTTTCGAGTAGCAACTGGGTGGGTTTAGTTGTGAAAACCTAGCAACCCTAGAGGTTCCATACAACATACAATTGGCTAACTTACTTCAAAATGTGGCCAATTTATTTTCCACCAGCTTCCAACTTAAAATAGGAATTCAAGTCAAGCCCAGAATCACTACCTAGCCACCGGAGAACCCGTAGTTTTCATGTTTTGAAGTTCTTATGCGGATGACTACACCAGAATCAGTCTCCATTGCTGTTGAAATAGACTAGTCGACCTTTAACTCAACATCCCCTGTGTGTTCGTTCTCATGCCTGCAAGCTTAGAGACATCCAATACATTATTAATCGATTCAATCTGAGTCCCTTTCACCTGAAAAACAAAACCTGCCTTTTTGTTCAAACATCCATCTTAGGATTCGAGGAAAGTATATTGTACATTTTTTTGGCCATCTGTTTTGAGCTTTGCCAAGCTTTTTTAAATCATAGGAGACATCGAGTAATGCATTTGAGAAGTGAAAAGACACATCGCTATACCATCCACATGTATAGTCCTTTCATTTATATTCAGTTCAGACATTAGGGAGTATAAGAGAATCTGTTCAAGTCAAGCAAATCCTGTTTTCCTGGTTTTCATCCATGTTTACTTGTTATCTTTTATTTTATACCGTCACATAACTCCTGCAGCCTATGTTGGGTCAATGTGGACTTCAGACAAAACAAAAGACAAAGAATTTACAACACAAAGCATAGAGCCCTAAACAAGTGGGAACGACTGGTGCTGAATTTCGTAGTGGTGGACCGCATTGTCTTTGATAGTTAGTTCTTGTTCTGTAGTTCTGATCATAAGCATTTAAGTTTGTGTATGAACTCCACATTCAATTTTTATAACATACAAAGCTGTGTGATTTTGGACAACATTCTGTCCTTTTTAATAGCACTCACAAACTGCAGTTGGTATATTCAGCAGTGCTGGTTTAATTGGGCCACACGCATATACAGGGTTTAACGGAGTAAGTAAGTAATGAGAGAGAGAAACGGAGAACGGCTTGACTTCTCTTTCAGGTTCGGAACGAAGCACAGTTGGAAAGGGAAAAACAAATCCAAGGGCACTTAGTTCCTTTTGATCCTCACATGTGTCCTTTGGAATAGCTTCCCTTTGGGTTTGGTTAATTGGATTGCTTATTTGTCGGTAGTTTATATTCTTCACCTGAACTGCTCTCAGACTTAGTTAAGTTTTATCCAGTGTGGTGTGACACAAGGTGAAGCTTACACTTATATATTATGACTGAGGTGATAAAGTCCCCAGTTCTTCAGGTTCATCCTCTTCTGGCTCATCCCTTTCTCTGATTTGGGCGGACAGGCAGTCCACGGGGAGGGATGCGAATGAGACATTTA
The DNA here is from genome assembly GCF_049309525.1 of Garra rufa. Taxonomy (NCBI): domain Eukaryota; kingdom Metazoa; phylum Chordata; class Actinopteri; order Cypriniformes; family Cyprinidae; genus Garra; species Garra rufa. Next base: position 25,022,335 of record NC_133373.1, read on the forward strand.
GAAAAAGACGTTCAGAGGCGGTCGTGTAGTTTCGTGGAGTTCTGTAGTCCTCTCTTGGCTGTGCTAAATGTGGCCTGGTTTGGAGAGATACGCGATGAGGGCCACCACCACACCCACGTAGACCCCCGTCCCAATGGTGATGGAGAGAGCGGCTAGGAACAAGGCTCGTCTCGATGCGATGCTAGCCAATGGGAAGTCTCCCTTGGTCACGGCTTTGCTGGTCTGGAACAAAGAAAGGGAGTGGTGAGAAAGAAGCAAGATCAAAGGATACATTGACCTGTTTTCCATTCAAGGGTAAATTGCATTGAACTATATAGTGCTTCGTTGATGATGCTGAGAGCGGAATGGAATATCAGACGTGTTCTTATGCACAGCGCCGAGACAAACATCATACGCTTTTACGACATTTTAAAAATCCATTCGACCCACTTTGAAGGGCAGGGTCACAAAGAAAAGTCCCTTTTTGAATGTATAAAAAATTAAGGCAGCCTTTTAGGAAGCAATGCAAATGGCCACATTTCTGATGGGCTGAATGCATCTAGAACAGAAAATAACTAAATTCTGGACACATTAGGTAAGCAGGTTGTCCGTGCACCCTTCAAAAGCATAAAAAGGTTTTCAATTTACTTTTCAAAAATGTATAGGCATAAAAAGGCTTGCTTGTATGGCATGAAAAAACTTGCACATCTTTGTTTGCCTTTGGTTGCACTTTTGTTGATGAAAGAAAGAATTGGCACCTGGGTCAATGACTTATAAGGGTTTTCGACAGGCCAATTTTAAATTGCAATAAATAATGATATCTGTTGTAATTGTTCAAACATTAAGAATGTTGTGTAAATGGCCCAAATTGCATAAAAATCTATTCCAAATGATACTAAAATAATATATATATATATTTATTTATTTATTTATTTATTTATTTAATTTTTTTGAGGTCATACCACATGATATCCAAATGTGGTAACTACATGCCAGCCATTAAAAAGGTTATTTTTTCCAAATTTTAAAGAGAGATACCAACCTGCTTGACGCTTCCATTGGTCATTGGCAAACTGGTATAAAGATATCCTATCTTTGAATGGATTTCAATATAAAAGTCCCAAAATGGTCGTTATTTGATGGTCGCACCACATGACATTTCATAAAATGGAAATCATTGGACAAAGTTTGTTTGTTATGATGTAAAGATAAATATAAATACAAATGTGTAGCAATTTTATACAGGATTACAGAGCACAAATTCATATAAACATTTAAAATTAAGTGATTTTAGTGATTTTTTCATCTCGATGAATTGGCCATAGTCTTAAAAAATGTCACGTGGTGCGACCATGATTTATATTAAAATTAATTCATTTCCTTAACATGCTTAACATTTTTTTTTAGATATTCTCAATAATTAAAGTGTTTAGAAGCAAAGTATTTGCATTTATTTTGAGTTTTTGTAAATGCTCTCATGTTTTTGTTTTATAATTTCAGAGTTGACTTCTTAAATGTAGTTAGCAGACTTATTTTTTCCTGTAAATTGCATAAAACTAATAAAAATGTTTTAAAAATACCATTAATTTAAGCATGCTGTAGTAGTGATTCATATTTCAACCACAGAAATTAGATATTTTATACAGTTATTGCTATTATTGGTCGCACCACATTAGCGGTCACTCCAAATGACACAAAGGCCTTACAGTCGTGTGAAAAAGTGTTGGCACCCTTCCTGATTTTTACATTTTTTTGCATGTTTGTCACACTTTAATGTTTCAGATCATCAAACAAATGTAAATATTAATCAAAGATAACACAATAACACAACATGCAGTTTTTGAATGAAGTTTTTTATTATGAAGGGAAAACAAAATCCAAACCCACATGGCCCTGTGTGAAAAAGTGTTTGCCCCCTAAACTTAATAACTGGTTGGGCCACCCTTAGCAGCAACAACTGCAATCAAGCGTTTGCGATAACTTGCAATGAGTCTGTTACAGCGCTGTGCAGGAATTTTGGCCCACTCATCTTGGCAGAATTGTTGTAATTCAGCCACATTGGAGGGTTTTCGAGCATGAACCGCCTTTTTAAGGTCATGCCACAGCATCTCAATAGGATTCAGGTCAGGACTTTGACTAGGCCACTCCAAAGTCTTCATTTTGTTTTTCTTCAGCCATTCAGAGGTGGATTTGCTGGTGTGTTTTGGATCATTGTCCTGCTGCAGAACCCAAGTTCGCTTCAGCTTGAGGTCACAAACAGATGGTGGGACATTGTCCTTCAAGATTTTTTGGTGGACAGCAGAATTCATGGTTACATTTATCACAGCAAGTCTTCCAGGTCTAGAAGCAGCAGAACAGCCCCAGACCATTACACTACCACCACCATATTTTACTGTTGGTATGATGTTCTTTTTCTGAAATGCTGTGTTACTTTTACGCCAGATGTAATGGGACACACACCTTCCAAAAAGTTCAACTTTTGTCTCGTCAGTCCACAGAGTATTTTCCCAAAAGTCTTGGGGATCATCAAGATGTTTTCTGGCAAAACTGAGATGAGCCTTTATGTTCTTTTTGCTCAGCAGCGGTTTTCGTCTTGGAACTCTGCCATGCAGGCCATTTTTGCCCAGTCTCTTTCTTATGGTGGAGTCATGAATACTGACCTTAACTGAGGCAAGAGAGGCCTTTAGATGTTTTGGTCATGCCAAAGAGTGTAGAAAATGAATCTGAATAAATTTAGGGTAATTTCAAAGATGGGTTCCAAAACAACAGTTATGGCCGGACGGTCGCACCACATGACATTTTGAAACTTTGAATAACAGAAAAATTACAGATAATAATCTATGTGAAAAGTATGTAAATATGGCATCTTTTTTTGCATTTAAATAATTTTTTAACTAAAAAAAATGCAATCAGAAAATTTAGGCGTCACGTCATTGACCCACCTACACCTTTAATCTGTCAGCTAGGCTCTCAGTGGTTAATGTCCATGTAAATATACCATTTTGCTGCACATGCACTGATTCAGATTTGCCTTTTTGGTTTAAAAAACAAAAAAATAGGGATTTAGACTACATTACATTAATTAAGAATATCACCCTTTTAACATGTCTTGGAATATCACTGAAGAATAAAAAGCCTTTTATATACCTTTAATGATGCAATATCTTTTTATACACAGTTCTTTCTGGTCCTTGAATCTGACTGGCTGAGAGGAGTTTGATATTCTTTTCTATCACTCCGCTTGCGGTATTTCTCACAGAGAGTGTCATGCCAGATGCCCAAATCCACTAATTTTACAAATAATACTGTTTTTGTGTCACAGAACGTAGTTTTAAAAGTTTTTGGAGAGAACATACTTGTTTAGACTTCAAACATGCGGTTTGTTAATGAAGTCGATAACGTCAATTTGAAAATTTGCTTCAGTGTTTTTGGAGTTTTACTGCTGGCTCTAATGTCTCTATAGTGGTTAAACATGAGATATAATTCGTTTTGGGTAAATCTGACGGGCAATCTTTGGTCTCATGAATCTATTATTTGTTCCAGAGCAATCTCATCACGTTATATTTTATGTCAATTTAATGCTGTATATCAGAGCGCTGCCTTTGTACTTTTGTAAATTGAACATATTAAAAAGATTCAGTAAATATACTCTATTCACACAGCAGCAGTACTGTTGATGTACTTATTTCTTTAAAGATATTTGATTTTTCCATTGGGAACACTTGATATATATATATATTTTTATAATTGTTATTTACTTTGTCCCTCTTGCTTTCACCTTGTAAACTTAGCTAAAAAGCACTTTTGAGGTTTCAGTCACGATCAGTGATGCAACACAGACGCGAGGGAAAGCGGTAGCTGGCATTGCACAGGCGTTCTGTTCGTCTACAACTAGCTTCTCACATTTTTTTCTTTTTTGTTATAAACATAAGTGTCAGGAGGGATGAGCCAAATGTAATACAGAGATTAGAAGAAACTACAATTTTGCTCATGGTGCAGCTGTTGCAATTCTCTCGATAAAAAGCAACACCATTGCTTTGTAGAATAAACTACTCAATCTTGTACTATTACCCCCTGAGCTTTTTAAAGAAATGACATGTGACTTGAGACGCCAGTGAATGGTCTTATCTAATGTTTGCTGTTTCCATTTAACCCCATGCTGTAAATATGCTGTGCTTAAAGCTATTAAGCTCCAAAAAGGGAACATCGCACTGCCTTAATTTCTTTAATAGTGAGGCCTACGGAGCCCCATGTAATAGTTTAATCAATCCATTTCCACTTTCAAATTAATAATTAAGTTCTACTATGATGCTCATTTACCAAGAACATGGCTCAAGGGCTGCATGAATTTAACGGGGTGAATTTTTGTAGAACGTGCGGATAACTAAACCGACTCTATTATGCACAACGTTGTATTATTTCCCCACAGCATGCTGTTCGCTACTTGTAAGCAAGCAAACATGCTTTGAACAGTCGCTTTGTGTGATTGTGTCATGACCCTTTGGAATCTGCTGTCTATTTTAGAAAGTGGAAAGAGTTGCCAGTCACACATGTCTGCCGCTGTGGGAGGCGTCTTGCTCTCTTTGTCACTGCATCTGACCCTGTAGTCCAGGGAAAACAATATTGATTTTCACTCCTACGCTTTGTGACAGTCAATAATGGGTTGTTTGGACACACCACTGCTGGTACACCAGCTGAGTTGCCATGTTAATATGGCGTTGCACATTTGTTTTAATTTTTAAAATTGAAGACTACTATTTATCTACTTATACAAACATTTCCAGTAATGATGGGATATTGCAAGTGTGTGTCATTATAGTTTCATCGTCTTTCCTACTAATTTTTAATATTATTTTTATTGACCAAAATCTTATATCACAACATTTTGAATATCAAGGTAAATTTAATTTATTTTGTCTTCTGGGAAACATGCAAGTATCTTCTGTAGCTTCTGAAGGGCAGTACTAAATGGAAAAAAATAAGAAAAATGTAAACACCTTCATTCTGTTCAAAAGTTTAAATCCCTGGCTCTTAAATGCATCGTTTTTCCTTCTGGAGCGTTTGAACCTTCTGTAACAGTTGCATATGAGTCCCTCAGTTGTCCTCAGTGTGAAAAGATGAATCTCAAAATCATACAATCATCGTTGGAAAGGGTTCACATACACAAAAATGCTAAAAAACCTCAAAAATTGTGGGTCCTGAAGGATTTTTCTGAAGAACAGCGGGCAGTTTAACTGTTCAGGACAAACAAGGGACTCATGAACAACTATCACTAAAAAAAACAACAAAACACAAAAAATGGATCATTCAGGTGACAACACAGTGTTAAGAATCAAGTGTATGTAAATTTTTGAACAGGGATATTTTTATAAATTCAATTCAGTTATTATCTCTTTCATGTAAACCTCTTTTATGTGAAATATCTTATTTAGGTATATACTTAATAAAACCTAACATGCATTTTGTATGATCCCTTCTTATTTTGTTAAAATAATTAACATTTTGCAGATTCTGCAAGTGTATGTAAACTTTTGACCTCAACGATATAAAAACACTGCATATTCTTCACTGTGTAAATTAAATATATTTCTTCCTAATGAAGTTACAAAAATGATTTAATTAGACCGCTGTCACTTTAACAGCTGCCCGGATGTAATATACTCTTACACGTTTTCTTTCTCAGCTGTTTGCTTTCACTTAAGACCTAAATTACTGTGTTTACAAGGATACTTGCGAAGACAGGCATTTTGACTGAAGTGTGTGTATTTAACAACAAAAATAACTCTGTTCAATACTCCAATGCTTTATGAATACCGTCTTCATGTGCGCGCCTCTCTGACAGTGTGTGCATATAGCGAAATAAGTTCTCTTTTGCTGCTGATTGCATTTCCACGGCTTAAAGTAATTGTTTTTAAACCAAAATGCTTAAAAATGCATGCAAACGATACGTTTTTGTGACCAGCAATGTCACATGAGCATGTAACCACCACTTTCAGCCATTTAGTACTGAATGCATCAAATTTGTGATCAAATATCCCCCCAAAACAGAAAAATATAGAGAAAAATTAAGTATCCGAGGGCTTCTTGTGAATGTAATGATGAACAGCTAATGTATGTGTCATTGCCTCTGTAGGACTAATATTGATATTTATATCAACATCCTCAAAGTCATTTACAATTCAAAGTGCTTGACTAGTTATAAAATGAAGACAAAGTCATTTTCTCAGTCTGTAGGAGTGAAACAGAGGTGGATGCTGAGAGGAAGGAGGAGTTGGAGGCAAATGGTTGGCGACATTCCTCATGAACATTCAACCCTATGCCGCGGGGAAGGTGAGAAAATCCGTTCAGGATGTTCTCGGAGGAATATTCCCAGCCAGGAGACAGGACAAAAACATTCACATTTTCACCAGATCTCATTTCCATCCTCCTCACACACACGCACAAACTGAAGCTGCATTCTGGAGAACCGTCAGTGAACAACAGCACCATCATCATAATTACTCTGGGAGAATTCACTTAGCTCCTGACAAAATAATTCACTCTGGCCGTGTCTGCCACGGACTAAACTACAGATAAGAATAAAAAGGCTCATTCTGAAGTAGAAAAATAGATGTCTTCTGTTCTGAATGTGAAAATGGAGCTGAAAACACAATGCATCAGAAGACTAGTCAAACCCATCTGATCAGTGCATTCATGTTTACACTATTTGTATTAGAGAAGTGCCTGACAATTTTGCAGTTTGTTCATATGATGGGTATTATAATGAAGCACCTGTTCTGTATTATTAGAGGGAGCTGAAAGAGATCACAAACTATTTTCTCTCATGAGACTACAGGCTTGTTTGCAGGGCACAGATGAAAAAGTGTTGAAGAATTCATCTTAGCTGTCTCTTGTGTTATAGCAGATTCTTAGCAGGCTTAATAGTTAGGCTGTGGATTTGGTCTGTGGGCTCTGCACTTACCCCCTGAGAAAAGTAGAAAGCAGCAATGCCCAGAGGCCAGAAGCAACAGAGCATGGAGAAGATAGCGAGGCCCAGGTGATCACGTGGAGGGATGACGATGAAGTTGTCCTCGCTCTCACTGTCGCTGGAACAATCTGTCTATAACGAGAGAGAAGATTCAATAAAATTACTTCAGTTTGTTCACAAATGTATTTATAGTCTGGATTACAGAATTGTTTTGGGTTTAATATAAGTTATTAGGGGTGGGCAAAAAAATATTTCTCTTTAATCGATTCTTTTTTTTTTTTAAATGATATTGATTCTTAAATCCCAAGAATCAATAAGTCTAGTCTGTTTGCAGTTAATGAACGGAACATTGCAGCGTGCCACCCATCCAATAAATCGCAATAAGCTTTGTACTTTGTTACTTTTGATATTAAACAAAGTCTCAGACCTCAAAAGCGGCAGAACTAATGTCTACTCCACTTTAATTCAGTTTCAGCACAAAATAAACATGAATAAACATTCAAAGGTGTGGTAAAAGAAAGTACCACTTGCTAAAATCCATATCTTGTCTCATGTAATCGCTCAATTAGTGTTTTAACTGGTGGAAAGACGTCAATATAACAGGTTAAACAATGTCACGTGTAACATCTACCTCAGAAAAAGAAAAAAAAAAAAAAATTCGGTGACCATAAACTCTAGAGAGGGGCAGTTTGCTAATTATATGCACCATACAACATATTCATTATAATTTTTTACTACTCTTTGATGTTTCATTTCCGTTTAATTAAACAGCCACCATTTAAATGTTGCAAAAAACTAATTGGAGTAGAAACATATAATTATATAATTGTAATTTTATTATTATAAAAACTTCATTGAGTGTAATTAAAGCATTTGTATAAAAACTAGTTCATTTTAACCCTAAAATTATAGTATTCTTCTATAAACTGACTCTCATGTATATTTTACCGCACTGGTTTAGAGATTTTTTTTTTTTTTTTTTTACTTCATTGTATTTACTTTTTTTTATAATCGATATTGAATCAAATCGAATCGCAAGCTTGTGAATCAGAATCAAACTGAATTGTGAAATGTGTCAAAACCCAGCCCTAGTTATTGTTAAATCATGTTATTATTAAACTTATATAACTTATTAAAATTTGGTCATTTTAATGCATAATAATAATCAAAATTTCTTAAAAAAATGTTACTGACACTAAACCTTTGAGTGCTAGTGTACATAAAAAAAAAAAAAATATATATATATATATATATATATATATTAGTGGTGGGCCGTTATCGGCGTTAACGTGCTGCTTTAACGTGAGACTCTTATCGGGCGATAAAAAAAATATCGCTGTTAATCTATTCTCAAAGTTGGGTTGGGAGTTGGGTCTATACCAGTGGTTCTCAACTGGTTTGGTGATGGGACCCACGTTTTTCCATGGTCATCAAGCCGCGACCCAAATTTTTAGGAACTATAATATAATTTTTGGAATTATAATTAATTAGTATTTATTTGTTAACATACACACGTAGTGACAGATAAATCATAAGAAAATCACCAAGACTTACAAATAAACAATATTTTATTGCTGTCATTTAACATAAGATTTGCTTGCGCTTCGACTTTCTCATGTCAAACGTTACGGTTGTCGCGGGCGCATTTCAAAATAAAAGTCCGGTATTGTCGCGCGCATTTCAAAATAAAAGTCCGGTATAAGCAAAATAAGTTAAAATTTAAACTGGGTCCGCGACCCACTGAAAATGTTCCCGCGACCCACTTTTGGGTCGCGACCCACCAGTTGAGAAACACTGGTCTATACTACACAAGCTATGATGACTTTCACCTTGATATTTTAGCGCATATGTATACCTAGCCGCAATGCACTGTAGGGGGCGAGAACGAGTCTTGGAACCTGTGTGTATGCCTACTGTGAAATTACCACATAATACGAGACGTGCTAACATGGATGCAGCTATGAAGCCGCCGGGTTTGCTTCAGGGCAGGGGCGTTGCTAGGCACGTGCCCCAGTGAAAATCTCAAATTTGAGTTATAATGTACTTTGATAATACAAAAATAAAGACATTAAACTATATGCAACAACTGAATTGACTCATGCCTTCAGCGGAATTCAAATTAGCCATTTTAATCTAGATTAATCTAGATTAAAAAAATGAATCTATGCCCACCACTAATAATTTATTTATCTTCACATTTTAAACACATCTGAATAAGAAACTTTTTTTTTTAAACTTGAGAAATTTTGTCATGTACTGCACTTTGATATCCATAATAATCGATATTGAATCAACTCGAATCACAAGCTTGTAAATCTGAATCAAACTCAATTGTGAAATATGTGTCAAAACCCAGACCTATAAGTTATTGTTGAAAAGCAAAAAACTATAAAAAACAAACAAACAAACAAACAAACAAACAAACAAAAAAACAATATTGTCTCCTAAAGTAATATGTTAAAAAATGTGAAGTCTGTAAGATGTTTTATTGTGGGGAAAAAAAAAGAAGTTCACCAAAGCTGTTTAGTTGATCAAAAATAAAAACAGTAATACTGTGAAATATTATTACAATTAAATAACTGTTTTCTGTTTAATGTGTTTATTCCTGTGATGGCAAATGCTGATTTGGTGCTCAGAAAACATTTATTATCAATGTTGAAAGCAGTTATGCGTCTAAATTACTTTTTTCGAGAAACAGTGATTGTTTAAAAGAACATCATTGATTTGAAATAGATTTTTTTTTTTTTTTTTTTTTTGTAAAATGTAAGTGTCATTACTTTTGGTCATTTTAATGCATCCTTGCTGAATAATAACCTAAATTTCTTTTTAAAATATCTTACTGACACTAAACCTTAGTGCTATTGCTCATGAAAAGTAGTGGTTCACTGGCCCAATTTCATTTTTTTTTTTTAAATTGAGGACAAGTCGAAATTATTTTCTGTGATAATCAATGTTAAGCTATGCATGTTGTTTACAGAGCTTGCATTGAGTCTGTGCAGCATTTCCACAACATTTTGTGAATTTTTCATTGTTTGTCAGTTCTCTCCTTTGATTCTAGTGATTCACTTGAGTAACTAAAAATAACGCAGCCTCGTGAAGAGTGTGCCAAGAGGAAAGCTGTTAGGAAAATATTTCTGTACTGATTCACAGCAATAAGATGCAATCATCAGTGGTGAAGGATAGCTCTGTCACTAGGGTTTTATCTGTGAAAATAATAGGCCTACCTCTCTATAAAATAACATGCAATGTTAGATTGGATTTCTCTGTAAGGAGGGGGTGAAGTGGCTTGTGCACATGGATATTGTCATGTTTTCTGCTATATGGTCTAGTACATCTCTTGGCAAAAGCAAAGATACTGTTTTTTGTTTGAGAAACTGAGAAAACTGATATTTCCTTGTCATTCACGCTCAAGAAATCTGACAAACATCAGTCCATATAACAAATCGTCACTCATAGCTTATAGACGAACACCTTGATGTTACATAAGAATGTATAAATATTTAATCAGCCATTTGTTATTTGGTTTGCTGTGTCCTGTGGATGAGAGTTTAGTTCTCTAAGGTGAAACAATGCGGGGGAACTGAAATGCGCCAGTTGATAGCATCGTTTATATGCATAGTTTTAGCACCCGATTCACTTTGCAAGGCTTGTGGCAATGTGGCGCCCAAAAAATCAGTGCTGAAAGTAATTTGCACATTGCAACTCTTTATGTTGTGGGTTGCTTTTGAGTGATGCACCAGAAGTGGCATACTTTTCTGAAACTGTAGATAATCTCTGCAGAAAATAAACAAATAATAGTGACTATGGAAACAGTATATTGGTACCACAACTATTGATTATCAGGCAATGTTATGTTTTTATTTTTATTTATTTTTTATTTTTTTTATTGATATTGTTTATATACTGGCTGTATAGTGCATTCACTACAGTTTATACTGTAAGTTTATGGTTGGTAGGGGTGGGCAATATACTGGTAGACATGATTAACGGTTACAACGCTCAAAAGTTATCATTTGCACATGTTTTAAAACTGATTTTAAGCTGATGAAATGGAATCAGCAGCAAAAAAAATATGTGCGTGCCGTCTGAGAGACTGTTTCCTTATGCTGTCAGAGAGCTGCGCGCACGCAAAGACGGTGCTCATAGAGTGTGGGAGTGCTGTTAACTGTTAAATACACACACTAGTATGTGTTAAAATGTCCATTCTTGCAAGTATCCTCACAAACACAGTAATTTATGTCTTAAGTGAAAGCAAAAAGCTGAGAAAAAAAAACACATGTGCAACAGTACAGTATATTGGATCCGGGCAGCTCTTAGAGTGACAGCAGTCTAATATTCCTGCTGTCTGTCATTCAAGTTAATCAAACAAAAAAGAGAGAAAATCTCTCTCTCTCTGCTCTTGACTAAATCACTTTTGTAAGTCTAATAATAAGAAAAATATATATTTTAATATATAGAATATGTAGTGTTTTTATACATTTGATTACTTTATACAATGTTTTTAGCAGTTCTTATTTGTTCTACTTCAAATGTTTCTTATTCGTTTTTAATCTCAGACTGTTTACTTGTCTTCAGTAAGCTAGAGTTTATTTATTTAATTTGGGCTCATATTAGTCTTTTGAGATATTGACACTGGTGACAAGAATTATGAAATTTCTGATATCAAAAATGTTGATATCATAATGACCCTATTTAACAATAGGGTAAATAACTATACAATAACAATAGCAATAGCAAAAATAACTATATTTATGTACTATATTGGTAATGTGAAATAAAATTACTTTTATCATGATGGTCATATAGCCCACCCCTGATGGTCTGTAAGATTTTGTGTAAAATCTGTAAAAAAAAAAAAAAAAAAAAAAGGTGTGTAAATAGGTGTGATTTCGAATTGGGGTATTTGCTATCTTACAATTGGTGACAAAGTATAAAAATAAAAAAATTGGTGTGCATTCTGATAACCCATGGACAGATTAGAAGTCATACAATTGTATGAATTTACACACTTTATTTAGCTTGTTCACCTGTATACGCCTAAATTCAAATCAACAGTGCCCAAACTTTTTTCAACATTTTTTCAAATGCCTAATGGATTGAACTATCCAAAAAAAATGGAATCCCTGATTTTATTGTCATTTGAATGACAAAAAGTGAGGACAAAACTTTGAAACCTTATAAAAAAGGCACGTGTCATTGAAAAACAACCCTGCTTTGATATGATATATTATTAAGTGTTGCTTTTGATGAAACAAGCTTTTTTTTTTTTCATTAAAAATCATCTTTATCCATTTTATGGCATATGAACGAATGAATCCTTCTCTGTGGACACTGTTTTTGATGTAGGGAGAAGATAATAAGTGTCATATGTTTCATATAATGATACAATTAATTTGAAGGAAATTGAACATACAATTGAAAATATTTTCATTTTTTAACCTAATAGCAGTTGATGGACATGTTTTGTCCCATTTGAAAGAGATTTTTTTTTATTATTTATTTATTTATTTATTTATTTGTTTGTTGTAAACGTCTTTACTTTTGGTCATTTTAATGCATTCTTGCTGAATAATAATCTAAATGTGTTTCAGTGTGTACAGTCACTAAATCTTATACTTAGTGTTAGTGTACAAAATATATATATATCTTCACATTTTAAACACAGTTTTTTTTAGCTTGTTCATCTGTATACACCTAAATTCAAATCAACAGTGCCCAATTTTTTTTCAACATGTTTGGAAATGACAGAGAATGTACAAATGTCTTTCTGCCAGTACCCTGCATGGATTCAAATGCCTAATGGATTGAACTGTCCAAAAAATGGAATCAAAACAGATAAGCCAAAAACAATCTCATCATCTCTGCGTTCAACTGAAAGGCATGAAATTTGTGCATTATGTTATTACTGATTTAAGCTGAATGTGAGTAATCTGGCAACGGTGTCAAATGGTTAAGCCCCAGAGCCAGAGTCCCACAGCTTGGCCCCCGATAAGCCCACCTTCTACCTCTCAGGTGCCTCTCCTGAAAGCAGGTGGGCGGGGTGTGACGGCAGATGCTGTCACTGCCTGCCAGTTTCCTAACAGGTAATGACAGATTAATGGATGGTTTTATCCTTTCAGGGTGGCAGGAGGCACAGGAAGGAAAGCGTGTAATTTATGTTACCAAACTGCCTCCCCCAGCATGAGCACGATGAGCCCTGTCCGTCTCCCCCTTTCTTTCTGTTCCTTTGCGATCCGTCGCTCAGCTAATAGAACTTCATCTCGTTTTCAAGGTGATCGATGTCAACACTTTCAAACTTATTATGTACGTGTCATGTGTGAGGACTCTGGATGAGTGCCCTCCTTTGGCGCAGAGGAAATTGAATCCATATACATTTGTAATTAGCTGCTTAATCAAATCTATCCAAATTCCAGTTACTCTGTCCGACACGTTTTCATCGCAATGTAATAGGAGTAAAATTGTTTCATGTCAAACTGAAATTATCCTCAGATGGCGTGCCCACAGACCTCCCATAGCCTGCTCATTGGCCATCTGATGCATATTGCTCACAAAAACGGCAAGCGCTGACTGAAATTCACACTTTTGGTCTGACTGGCTGGGTGTTTGTTGAGGTCTAAACGTATTTGTACGGATTATTCTTTCATTTTATATTTATACAGTTGAGGTCAAAGGTTTACACCCTCCTTTCAGAGTCTGCAAAATGTTAATTATTTTACCAAATTAGGAGGGATCATGCAAAATGCATGGTATTGTTTATTTAGTACTGACCTGAATAAGATATTTCACATAAAAGATGTTTACATTTAGTCCACAAGAGAAAATAATAGTTGAATTAATAAAAATGACTCAGTTCAAAAGTTTACATCCCCTTGATTCTTAATACTTAATTCTTAGCTCTTTTTTGTTTAGTTATAGTTGTTCATGAGTCCCTTGTTTGTCCTGAACAGTTAAACTGTCTGCTGTTCTTCTGAAAAATCCTTCAGGTCCCACAAATTCAGTATTTCTGTGTATTTTAACCCTTTCTAACAATGACTGTATGATTTTGAGATCCATCTTTTCACACTAAGGGCAACTGGGGGACTCATATGCAACTATTACAAAAGGTTAAAATGCTCACTGATGCTCCAGAAGGAAAAACCATGCATTAAGCTGGGGGGTGGAAACTTTGAATTTGAAGATCAGGGTAAATTTAACTTATTTTGTCTTCTAGGAAACATGTAACTATCTTCTGTAGCCTCTGAAGGGCAGTACTAATTGAAAAAAAAATATATATGATATTTAGGCAAAATAAGAAAAATGTGCACATCTCCATCCTGTTCAAAAGTTTTCAACCCCCAGCTCTTAATGCATGTTTTTTCCTTCTAGAGCATCAGTGAGCATTTGAACCTTCTGTGATAGTTGCATATGAGTCCTTGAAGGATTTTTTTCTGAAGAACAGTGGGCAGTTTAATTTTTCAGGACAAACAAAGGACTTATGAACAACTATCACTAAACAAAAAATCACAGCTGTGGATAATTTCAGTAACAACACAGTATTGAGCGTATGTAAACTTTTAAACAGGGTCATTTTTATAAATTCAACTATTATTTTCTCCTGTGGTCTATATGTAAACATCTTTTATGTAAAATATCTTACATTTTACAGATTCTGAAAGGGGGATGTAAACTTTTGACCTCAACTGTACACTATCGTTCAAAAGATTGTTTTAAAGGATTAATACACCCAAAAATGAAAAATTTGTTATCATTTAGAAAATTTCGAAGTAGGGCTGAACGATATGGTCTAAAATCAAAACCTTGATTAATTGAACATTTTGCCTCAGTTACGATTCATACATTTATTTATTTAATTATTATTCTATATTGTTTTGCCCTCATAGTTGTAGATGTAAATCTGTCTCACGATTGTAGTTGCATGTGATCTTCCTCTGTAATCATGTCTTGTCACTCTATATGCATGTACAAGTATTTCCTCTAGGTTCTAACTGGCCATTCACACAGAACACGTCTTTGTGTCCTAAACGCGAGATGCATTGCTCAGAAATGGTTTTGAAAAAAAGCGTAGTGCAAAATACCTACTCTGCTATGTTGCTGTCAAATACAAAAGTTGCCATGCCAACCTGCTACTGTAAACAAAAGCTCACAACGCTCATCCTGCCTTCATGGTCTTTTAATTGGTCAACTGTTTTGGATATTGATGAGCAGCACTGCATGTAAAAGTTTACATTTCTTCGCACAGCGTCTTAAACGCACCACTGACATGCGAGATGCTGCAAAAGACATGAGCACAATGGTCATAAACGTTTGTGTAATGCCGACTACAGTACACACGCAGTAGTATGTTTTTAACTCTTTCCCTGTCAGCATTTTTGAAAAAATTTGCTAACCACCACCAGCATGTATGATCATTTTCATTAAAATTTCATGGCCCCCAGAATATTTTTTGCATGACTATCTGAACGTGCAATACACTAAAATAAAGAAAAGACCCTCTATTTTTAAACAAAAAAGAAATCTGTTTTATTCTAGCTTCAAGAATTCCTTTTTTTATCAACACTTGAATGTAGGTAAGACATTTTTTTGTTCATGTATATGCGGTTTAGTGTTGATGATCGTATTATTTTTCATATGTATATGCTTATATATGAGATCGCTCGTTTCTGCATCTTCATTTGGCGGGAAAGTATTAACAGGATTGAAAAAAATGAAATAACTGACATGGGAAAATTACGTCGATTAGAGGTTCCGAATTTCTGTTTTGATTACTTTTTGATTTATCATCCAGCCCTATTTTAAAGAATTTTGAACAGCCAAACAGTTGTTGGTTGTTGGAAGTCAATGGGGAACTTCAACTGTTTGATTAGCAGCATTCTTCAAAATATCATCTTTTATGTTCAACATAAAAAAAGAAACTCATACAGGTTTGGAACGACATGAGGGTGAGAAAATGTTAACAAAATTTTAAAATTTTTGAGACTATTCCTTTACAAATGTTTTTGAAAGTTTTTGTGCTCATTGAGGTTGCATTAATATAAAATAAAACAAGTAAAAACAGTAATATTTTGAAATATTATTACATTTAAAAATAACTGTTTCTATTCTAATGTATTTAAAATGTAATTTTGTGATGGCAAAGCTACATTTTCCTGCAGCCATTACTCCAGTTTTCAGTTCAACACAACAGCATTTATGTGAAATATCTTTACTGTCACATTTGATCAATTTTAAGCATCCTTGATGGAAAGTATTATTTCTTTCAAAATAAAATCTTACTGCCCACAAACATTTGAACGGTAGTCTGTTTATTTTTATTACATTTTATTAAATTTATTTTTATTACATTGCCATGGGGCACTATAACTAAAGAAAACGTCTAAATGTGTGATACCATTACCATTATTTTTAGCATCAGCAACATCTGTTCTTTTAAATTTGCCAATTTAGTTTCTTATCTCCATTTAAAATCTAAAATCTAAAGCATTTGGACATAGATAATTGCTGTTTGCGGCTGTTATGTCGTAGAGCTGCCCAATTATTTTTTTTAATAAGTCCGCTTGGAAAGTTGTGTTCAGAAGGAGCACTTTTGATAAAGAACTCTTGTATTTCCCAGCGTTTGCAAGGCACTAGATTTTTGTCTGAGGTTTCGAATTAACTGGATATCCATGAACAAAACTGTAAATTCAGACAGTATCAGCAACATCTGTTCTTTGAAATCTGGCAATTTAGTTACTTTTTTTTTTTAGAGCTGCCCAATTATTTTTTAAGTCCGCTTGAAAACAAAGTTGTGTTCAGAAGGTAGTGGGTTTATATAACAAGCACTTCTGATAAAGAACTCTTGTATTCGCCAAAGTGTGCAAGGCTAAGGCACCAGATTTATGTCTGAGGTTTAAAATTAACTGGATATCCATGAACAAAACTGTTAATGTTGTTTTGTTTTCTGAATACAGGCAGTATCAGCAACATCTGTTCTTTCAAATTTGGCAATTTAGTTTCTTATCTCCATTTAAAATGTAAAATAGATAGATAATTGTTGTTTGCGGCTGTTATGTTGTAGAGCTGCCCAATTATTGTTTTTAATAAGTCCGGTTGGAAAGTTGTGTTCAGAAGGGGCACTTTTGATAAAGAACTCTTGTATTTGAAGTTTGCAAGGCTAAGGCACCAGATTTTTGTCTGAAGTTTCAAATTAACTGAATATCCATGAACAAAACTGTAAATTCAGACAGTATCAGCAACATCTGTTCTTTCACATTTGGCAATTTAGTTACTTTTTTAGAGCTGCCCAATTATTTTTTTTTAATAAGTACGCTTGAAAACAAAGTTGTGTTCAGAAAGTAGTGGGTTTATAACAAGCACTTCTGATTAAGAACTCTTGTATTTGCCAAATTTTGCAAGGCTAAGGCAGATTTTTGTCTGAGGTTTCAAAGTAACTGGATATTCATAAAGAGAACTTTATATTTTGTTCTCCTCCTGTCCAGAATGAGACCAGACTTTTCACTGTGAAACTAAACTGAAATTAGTCCTGGCTTGGTCCTTGCCCTTTCATAAAGCAAAACGCAACTTGTGCAGTTTTATTCCGAATTGCACAAATATCGAATTTATGAATTCTTCCTTTGCCGCAGTCTCCCTTCACATCTGTCTGACTTGGAGCAGTCTGTAGGGAGAGCCGCACAAATGGAAATTGATGTTGAGGATGGAAAGTGAATGAGGAGATCTAAACAGCAACCGGTAAACTGATGGAAAGGTGCATGGGAGGGGAGCGGGATGAGGTGGGTCGTGGAATAAAAGAGCTGTCAGGTGAAAAGCTCTCCGAGGCAATTATATCCCAACAAAGGGGCAAGTAACTGCATCAGCGATGTGGTCCGGAGGTCATTGTCCCGGCAGGTGTCATACCGTCGCTGAAAACAGCCGCATACATTTTTAATGGGACTCTTCAGAGATTATAAGCAGTTGGCTCGTGGCGGAGAGTAGTTAAGTTGTGTCATGCCAGGTGCTGGCAGCATTTCAGGAGCAGGTCATGAGGATATAATTCATCAGGGGGGGGGGTTTGATTAACATCTAACGCACGGCAGACAAATAAAAAATACTGACTTAGTGAGCGGTTAATAAGCCAGGCTGATTTATAGACACTTACGTATGGCATGACCTGCATTCAAGGACCACGGTGGGATTCTCAATCACTGCGCAAATAATCAGGCCGACATGAGGGCATGAAAACGGTGAAAAGAATAATAATTATGTGCCATATTTTTTTTCTGTTCCAGGTTCCACCATTTTACCTGATGTTTGATGGTTAACGCTTGTTGATAGAGGCTTAAGAAATAATATTTTAAAAAGCTCAAGGCTGAAGTGGTAATTTATGAGTACTTGTGCTCGATTTGATACAGAAGCCTGGGATAAACTCTTGTAATTGATATTTGCAACCTCCTAAGTGATATACATTAGTACAGTAATATATTTTGCGATGTTTACTCTTGCTAACCTATCCATCAACAGTTATGATAAATTAATCTTCTGTGGGATACACAGCAAGCTCATTTATCTTCAGTCTGTGTAAATAGCCTTTGATCACCTGGGAACTCGGCGTACCCTCTCGCCCACAATGTAGCAGTAATGAGATTAAGAATAGGTTAGTGTTGACAGAGTTCTGTGGGTCTTAATAATTTAAAGACTAATTAATTGCCTGGTGCCAGAGCTTTTCATTTAGATTACAGAGGGGCGTAAGAGAAACACCATTAGTCGTTCAATGTAACGGTTGCGCTTGATTCTGATGCTGATTCTGAGTACAACCAGATTTTAACCAGTTAAGTCTAAAAATTATATTTGTAAAGATATTTTTGGCTTTTGATTTTAGCTTGCTCCCTGAAGGCTGCTTTATCGCATGTCTTTTAGGAGCTTTATATAAAGCCACATAAGCAGCTGATGTTTTGACATGGCCCTAACATTCATCTCAAGCCTGGCATCCGGCATATTGGAAATTTCAGGTGCGTCAAAGCTTCAGTGGAATATGATTAGAGGTTAAAGAACTTATTTGTCTTCCTGTCATAAAGGACATATTTGTGAGGCCACATTTCGACTGTCAGAGTTTGTTTGCAAGGCGGAAAAAGAGAAATTAAGACAGTATACAGTGGTGTGAAAAAGGGTTGGCCCCCTTCCTGATTTTTTATTTTTTTTTGCATGTTTGTCACACTTAATGTTTCAGATCATCAAACAAATTTAAATATTAATCAAATATAACACAAGTAAACAGAACATGCAGTTTTGAATAAAGTCTTTTATTATGAAGGGAAAACAAAATCCAAACCCACATGGCCCTGTGTGAAAAAGTGTTTGCCCCCTAAACCTAATAACTGGTGGGGCCACCCTTAGCAGCGACAACTGCAATCAAGCGTTTTTGCGATAACTTGCAATGAGTCTAGGCCACTCCAAAGTCTTCATTTTGTTTTTCTTCAGCCATTCAGAGGTGGATTTGCTGGTGTGTTTTGGATCATTGTCCTGCTGCAGAACCCAAGTTCGCTTCAGCTTGAGGTCGCAAACAGATGGCCGGATATTGTCCTTCAGGATTTTTTGGTAGACAGCAGAATTCATGGTTCCATTTATCACAGCAAGTCTTCCAGGTCCAGAAGCAGCAAAACAGCCCCAGACCATCACACTACCACCACCACCATGTTTTACTGTTGGTAAGATTTTCTTTTTTCTAAAATACTGTTACTTTTACGCCAGATGTAATGGGAAACACACCTTCCAAAAAGTTAAACTTTTGTCTCGTCAGTCCACAGAGTATTTTCTCAAAAGTCTTGGGGATCATCAAGATGTTTTCTGGCAAAACTGAGAAGAGCCTTTATGTTCTTTTTGCTCAGCAGCAGTTTTCATCTTGGAACTCTGCAGGCCATTTTTGCCCAGTCTCTTTCTTATGGTGGAGTCATGAACACTGACCTTAACTGAGGCAAGAGAGGCCTGCAGTTCTTTAGATGTTGTTGTGGGGTCTTTTGTGACCTCTTGGACGAGTCGTTGCTGCATTCTTAGGGTAATTTTGGTCGGCCGGCCACTCTTGGGAAGGTTCACCACTGTTCCATGTTTTCGCCATTTGTGGATAATGGCTCTCACTGTGGTTTGCTGGAGTCCCAAAGCTTTAAAAATGGCTTTATAACCTTTTCCAGACTGATAGATCTCAATTACTTTCTTTCTCATTTGTTTCTGAATTTCTTTGGATCTCAACATGATGTGTAGCTTTTGAGGATCTTTTGGTCTACTTCACTTTGTCAGGCAGGTCCTATTTAAGTGATTTCTTGATTGTGAACAGGTGTGGCAGTAATCAGGCCTGGGAAACTGAACTCAGGTGTGATAAACTGCAGTGTTTTAACATGGGGGGGGGGTGGATTTTGTTTTCCCTTCATAAAAAAACCCTTCATGTAAAAACTGCATGTTGTGTTTACTTGTGTTATCTTTGATTAATATTTCAATTAGTTTGATGATCTGAAATTGTAACAAAAACGCAAAAAAAAAAAAACACTTTTTCACACCACTGTACAACAGTACACAGAAAACCCAAAGCAGCCTTTTTTTTTGCTTTTTTTACAAAGCAAAAGTTTTCTATGCTTAGTAAATTAAATTTGAGCATCTCCACAACTGTGACAGAAATGTGGCCCTTTGGTTTTTGGTTGTAAACTGCTCTCGGAAGAGAAATGTTTCAGTTCTGTTTTCTACAGGGGATTGAATTTGAGAGGTAAATTGGACCAATTGGACACATGTAGATTCTCTGAAAACTTTGCCCAAATATAATGACTACACTAACAACTGACAATTATTCATTTGACAGCACAGTAACACAGATGGTGTTCAAAGGCAGATGTCATCAAATGGATTGCAAAAGAAACTAATGATATTACTGATTGAAAAGTTCAGTGCTACAGATTGCCATCAAAGGCACTCCAGCTGTTCATTAGCGAAACAGCTTCAGGGCATCTACAATTGATCATACTGAAAACATATACTTTGTGATAGGTTATAATAGGTTACTAAGCTTATACTATATCGGTTATGGAAGGAATATTGAAGTTTTTTTTTTTTTTTTTTTTTTTATTAAGTTCCCCTATTATGCCATTTTTAAGGTTCCTAATATTGTTTTGTGAGTCTCTAAAATAGGTTTACATGCATGCAACAGGATTCGTACTAGGTGTGTAAAGTGCTTGAAGTACTTGAATTTGACCTTTTGAAATGTAAGGCCTGGAAAACCCTTGAAAATAGCAATATTCCTGAAGAGGTACTTGAAAAGTGCTTGAAGTGTTAAAAAAAAAAAAAAAAAGCATTTCTTTTTATGCAAAATTTTGCTTACAGTATTTTAGTTAATGTCATAATACTAGCGAGCAAAGCCAGTAGTAAACGTGGCTGAGGACCAAAAAGAGGATCAGATGAACCATTTACGCTGGAACCACTGTGATTGATTCAAACTCGTGATTTTAATTCATTTATTTCAAGCGATTCACTAGTAAAAACCAGATCAAATTAAAAGAGCCATTCGTTTTCGAATTGACATTGTTTGTAATGATTCGAAAAAGCATGTAGTGTAGATTGAAACTGAGCTTTTCAAAACTCTGAATCAGTTAAACCATTGTGTTGCAAAATGATTCACTGATTTGAAGCGCTACAATCGGATCATGTATTTTGAATCATTTGTTTCAGATAGGGACTTTATATCGCATATTGCGAATCATTTGATTTAGATTGGGACTAGATCAGGTTTGCAAATCATTTCACTTAGGTTGGAACTTTGCGTATTGCTAATCATTTGATTTAGATTGTAACAGGTTTGTCATTATGCAGTTGACTCAAATCCACTGATTCGTGATACACATTTTTAAGATCTAAAGATTCATAATGAGAGAAAATTATTCACAATCCACGCTCTGAGCCCTGATCTGAAATTATGGTTCGCAAAACATTATTCAGATCAGGACTTCAGAGCATGGACTGCAAATCATTTGATTTAGTTTGGGACTTCAGAGCATATATGGTGAGTCATTTGTTTCAGACTTCAGAACAATTTAGCTTTTTTCTGATTTATTTTTTTCTGTTTACATTAGAAAACATCAAACCATTAAGGCAGTACAGTTATAATAACAAAACAAAGGAAAAAGAAAGAAAGTATACACAAATACAAATTCCTTTACTGTCATAAAAGTGTAGTTTACATTGTAATACTCTAGTAGTGATACTTTGCATGTGCTTCACTTTATTTTTAGTCATTTTTTATTAGTGTATTTTAATTGATCTTTGTATTTTTTAGAATTTGAAAGAGAAGACATTGTTTGATAAGTGAGACCTCTGACTGAAGTCTTGAAAAGTTCTTGAAAGTCCTGCTATTTCATTTTACAGTATCTGTACGAACCCTGATGCAAGCTACATTCACATACAGCTACATTGACCCGACACTGATAAGCCAATAATCTGTAAATGATGGATATTAAAATTCTACATACAATTCTACAATTCTTTACATACAAGTAAATTTTGGCATCCTAACATAATGTACCGTAGGAAAAATGAATATCAGTTTTGAGATTTGCAAAAGATTGCATATAAATAAAGATTCCTATACCAATTACGTTCATCTTATCAAAAACAACTTGGATAATGAGCATAAACCATCTATCCAAGTCATCATCTTTTTCATTTAAATGAGGCTCACTAAGCATTCTTAGGTTAATATGCCCTGATGAGAATCTTTTAAAAATTGCAATTTAGCCATTTCAACACTTTGCTATTCAAGGCAATGTGACAATTTCTTATTTAACACTTACTGGATAATTTGTCCTCAGTGAATTTTTTTCTAAGAGGTGATTAAATATGAAGAGAAGGAATTAATTGGCTTTAAAAGCATAAAATTGTGGTTTAAGAAGATAAAATACTGATTTCATAACTTTTGTTACTTCCAAACAAAAAAACTAGGACCATTAGTGGCTCTTTTCCACTAGAGGAGATCTTCCAAACGAGTTCTGCTGTCAATTCCCCCTCAAACAAGAAGCTCTGACAGATGTGTGTGTGTGTGTGTGTGTGTGTGTGTGTGTGTGTGTGTGTGTGTGTGTGTACCTGGTATTCATCACGTTGTGGGGACCAAATGTCCCCACAAGGATAGGAATACCAGTAGATTTTGACCTTGTGGGGACATTTCTTAGGTCCCCATGAGGAAACAGGCTTATAAATCATGCACAATGAGTTTTTCTGAGGAAGTAAAAGTGTGCACAGTCTCCTGTGAGGACTAGGTTTAGGTGTAGGGTAGGTGTAGGGCCATAGAAAGTACGGTTTGTACAGTATGAAAACCATTACGCCTATAGAATGTCCCCATAAAACATGTAAACCCAACATGTGTGTGTGTGTGTGTGTGTGTGTGTGTGTACTTTCCAAGTGTATGGAGGCACAGTTCACACTTTTCTGTTACACACTAGATATATTTCACAACACTCAGAATAAAGAACAAGAATGGGAACAACAGAGGTGTCTCTAGAGGCAAACTCCCGAGTTCACTTTATCATTGCCACAGAGGAAGAACAGAGGGTTCTTAAAGCTATAGAATACAAATGAAGAAACACAAGCCTCAATGTCACAGGGATGCTACTAATGCACTGTAGAATTATCTCTCAAAGGATGCTCATGAATATATCCTATTATGAGATGTAAAGACACCTTGTGAACCTGATGAATCATTAGCCATTCAGATGAATCGTTCTGATCTCACACTTGCTCACTGTAATGACTTTTTATTTCACATAAACCCCAGATGGAATTTGAAGAACTGTTTATTTATAAGTGCTAATTATCAGGAAAATCTGTATAATTTTGCAGAAAACACTGAAAAATTGACTAGTGTTCAATACTGAAGGTGTAATTTCACATGCTCATCTTCTATTTATACATTTATATTATAGAATTTTAATATTGGTGCATCACTAGTTATCTTTAAATTGTCTACTACGCCACATGCTTTGATCAATGGAAAGCTGTGATGAGAAATGTCACTCACCATATAATAGAAATACAGATACACCGATATTAAAATTCTGCCTGATACTGGCCAATATTCATTTTAATTTTTATTGATGAAAACTGATAAAATACACGAAAAATTAACAGTTTAATTGCTGGAAAAGAATTAGGGATGCCTAAATTGACTTGTAACAAAACCATTTTAGTTCTTAGTATTTTGTTTACTCGTTTTTCAGGGCTCAATGCTAAGGATTTTTTCTACTGGTCCGGTTGGGTTTTTACTTGCCTGGGCCAAATTTTCACTGTTCCAAAAAATAAAATTAAATAAAAAATTAAATAAAACAGTTGCTGTGATCATTGTTTTTGACCCATGTTGTCTTTTATTAGAATACCCAAGACATGTCACTCGCATAGGTTTGAATGGAGAAAAATGCAACGCTCATTATGGCCGCGAAAAAGTTATGGCTGTGTAAAAAGCCACACCATCTCACAGAAGGATTTATTTCAAACACTCGACTGACGTTATAAAGTAAGTTTGTAGTAAAAACATGTTATTAAATGTGGTATTTTCATGTGCTTTTAGATGTAGCAGCATTTCTAGTTCACTGAGAAGCTACGCAAACAGCTGTCATTATCGCGAACAATTTATTTCGATTTCATAATCGCATGATTAAATTGTCTGCGATAATGAATGTGATATAGCGTAGCTTTTCAGTGGAACTACGGCTCTGTGTACAAAATGCTGCTCCATCTGAAAGCACCTGCTGTAGATTTACTACTGATTACACAACTGGCTTTACTGACAAAATGTGCATGACAATCGCCTTTGATTAATCGTGCAGCCGTAGTATTATTTATTGTTAAAGCTACAAAGTTACTCGTCAAGACGGGTATTTTGACATTCTTTTGTAGGCTATTTGTCTGTCAGAGACGCGTCCCTCTGCGATCGCTTGAAATTTTAAATTAGCAAGGTTCAAAAGCATGTGCAAATGATAAACTTTGGTGACAACGCAGCAGTGGCCCAATCGGGCCAGTGGTAAATTTGTCAACTGTCCCGAGCATCTTTGACGCTGACCCCAGGCCATCGGGCACTCCTTATTGTCAAGCCCTGTTTTAAGTTGCACAGTTTGGTTCTGTGATAAGGGTTAGTTCACCCAAAAATTAAAATTCTGCCATTACACACTCATCCTCATGTCGTTTCAAACCCATAAGACGTTTGTTCATCTTCAGAACAAAGAGCTTTCTGACCCTGCATAGACAGCAACGCAACTAATACATCCAAGGCCCAGATAGGTAGTAATTACATTGTTAAAATAGTCCAACAATTTTTTCTCTTCCATTCCAGTCTTTGACACATATTCCTTATTACCTTTCTGGGCCTTGAACATGGTAGTTGCGTTGCTGTCTATGGGTCATTCCAGCTGGAATCATCAAATTTTGGAAAAGTTCCCCACCTGACCTCAGATTTGTCTGAAAAAAATCCATGTGATGGATAATATGCCCAATAGATCATGTATAAAATTTCAGATCTCTACTGTGCGTACTTTTTTCACAAAAAATCTGTAAAAAAAAGTTTGTTTTTTACCCCGTTTTGGCATCACAGTCTGAGTGACCATGTTCAGACTGAAGTAACTCCAGAACTAGTTGTGCCAGATCCATGACATTTTCTGGGCTAAGAGTCCTAGTCCAGAACTGCATGGATTACAACTCACAGCATTGTTACTGAATTTACACCTGAATACTGGCCCTCTACTTTTCTTCGAAACTATTACTTTAAGGGTTTTCAGATGTCCATAGAAACCTCAATTTTCAATGTATAGAGTCGTATGGATGTTGAGATATTAAGGTCCAAAAATTGAAAAACCTCATTTACACCAATGTTCAGAGCAATATTTCCGATGAATGACACCAGGTGTGAACATTATTTTTCTGTAATAATTTTTAAAGAAAATCATTACAGAAAAATGGGGCAAAACCCCTTCCCAATTTTTTTTTTTATATTTTATCAATAAGAACATGCTCTTTCAAAAAAAAAAAAAAAGTTTCACGTTCACACCTGGTGTCATTCAATATTGCCCTGAACATTGGTGTAAATGCGGTTTTTCAATTTTTGGACCTTAATATCTCAACATCCATACGACTCTATTGTCTGATGTCAAAGGATGTGAAAGACATGGTACATATCAGACACATTTACCAAGTTTGATGCTTATACATTGAAAATTGAGGTTCCTATGGACATCTGAAAACCCTTAATGTAATAGTTTCGAAGAAAAGTAGAGGGCCAGCATTCAGGTGTAAATTCAGTAACAATGCTGTGAGTTGTAATTCATGCAGTTCTGGACTAGGACTCTTAGCCCAGAAAATTTCATGGACCTGACACAACTAGTTCTGGAGATATTTCAGTCTGAACATGGTCACTCAGACTGTGATGCCAAAACGGGGTAAAAAACAAACTTTTTTTTACAGATTTTTTTTTTGTGAAAAAAGTATGCACAGTAGAGATCTGAAATTTTGTATATGATCTATTGGGCATATTACCCATCACATAGATTTTTTTCAGACAAATCTGAGGGGGTCAGGTGGGGACCATTTGATGATTCCAGCTGGAATGACCCCTATGGAGGGTCTGAAAGCTCTCGGATTTCATCAAAAATATCCTGTATTTGTGTTCTGAAGATAAACAAAGGTCTTACAGGTTTGGAATGACATGAGGGTGAGTAATTAATATCAAAAATTTCATTTTTGGGTGAACTGTACTTTTAACATGATATGCCTACATTTTTCATTGCTTAAATATTAAGGGGGTACATTAATTTGTATTTTTTGTAACGTACTGTAACCCACAGCACATATCATCAAGATATACCACACCGTATGAGCTGCAGAGGTCGTGATCCCCACATGCAGAGAATGTCTTTAATATCATCAGACAACCGCAGCGAGCACCGGTACCGCTCAGCATGGAGCTACATCCATTGTGAGGCCCAGAATCCTGGACATGACCTGAATACATATTCCTCTCACTGAGCTTCAAGGGTGACGGACCCCCATCCAGCACCATTACCATCCCATCAGCAGCACTGAACATTGCCCAGCCCCTCTCATTAGCTCTTGCCTATCTGTGAGAAATTGAAGTGCTAGTTGTCACAGATGATCCAATAGAGCCAGCAGATGTTCCAAGAGCATAAAGTGATGTTTTACAGCAATTTCAAACCCCAAATAGAAAATTAAACCTTTGGAGGACAGGCTTCTGAAATGTGAAGCCTTTCCAAATAGACTCTTATATTGTAGAGCAGGCTATAACTAGAAGCTGGTGTTCCCTGGGAGAATTGAGCTGCGATGCTTTAAGGCCACCTGTCAAGGACCTGATGGATTAATCCAGCCTTACAAAACAAAACAAGTTCAGGCTCAGCATCTTGAAAGAAACCTTACCTCGTATTCTACGTATTCCTCTTCCTCCACCTCGTAAGACACCGTCTGGATTTTCACCTCGTTTTCGTCCAGCAGTTTAGCCTGCGGGTCTTCCGTACTGGGGGTCTCCACCGCTACGTCCTTGTCTTTCTTCTCCATGAAGGTGGTCTCGCAGCACTCGTTTTTGTAATCCTTGCCCTTGCCGCTCACGTCGTCCTTGTAAAGGATGAAGTTAGGCTTGTAAAAGGCCTCCACCGCCAAGTGAAGCGAGGTGGCGTCCAGTAGCTGGGCTTTAGCCTTGCCGTTTCCTCCCGTGACCGCAACCCCACCTCCACCGCCACCACCACCTCCTCCACCTCCACCAGTAACAAAGTAGTTTATAATGTTCTCCTGATATTGGTTGCTGTGGAAGTCGCCCCCATAGCCGTAGTCGGCCATCACCATATGCTTGCTATTCTTATCCAGAAGAGGGTTCTGAAGCTCACTTAGGCTCTCCATTGTAGAAGAGTAGAGCGCCCGGACTTGGTGTTTAACAGCCGGATGGAGAATGAAGGGAAGGAGCGATGACCTTGGCTGGACTGATGTGACAGGTGCTAATGTGTTCAATAGGCCGTGAGCTGTAGGAGGAGTGAGAGGAAAGAGAAGTGAGGGAGCGCGAGCCAAAGACATGGACTATTGAGCACATGCAGAGGAAAGTTTAATAAGACCGAACTGGCAGGATAGACAGGTGCTGGGCAGTAGGAAAGCAGTCATGCAGTTAACACAATGATGTCTGTGGCACAAAGAGTGGCTTAAGCTACAGTTGATCTGTGAAGACTCTTATTAGGCACTGTGACATAAATAATGCAGATTGAAGGGCTTTGCAACAGAGTAGTGAGTGACTGTACATGTCAGTCAGAAAGAGTGTTTTTCTCTCCGTTTTTCTGCTGTTTTATACAAATTCAATGTCCCATTCCTATCCACTCAGCGGATAAAACATGGTTATCGGGCAGATTTCAATTAACTTCATTCTTCTGCCCCATGACACTCACTGATAACGCTGCTAGATGGTGCCCGAGAGTTCATATGCCATGAAAGTAAAGTAGACATCTTTGTTACAAAGGCAAACCCAAACATGGCCAATGACCCATCTTAAATGCCTAACTGGCTATCCAGAATTGAACTGAAAGGGAAATTTGTAGTTAGTCTTGCATAGACAGACCTTTGGCTAAACGGCATGTCTGACATCTTTTACGTCAATTTTATTTTATAATATTTTGTGTCTGTCTGACATTATTTATTTTACAACAATAGACTGGCATGAAAAAGTAATAATGGGACGTCAATCTTTTGAATGAGTGTACAAAAAACACTAAGGCAACAGTGCACAATTTGTTATTTCTCTCTTTCTAAAAGTAATAAATTATTTCACATATATATGTCAGAAAACTAGCATTGTCAATTTTTATAATGCTTTATATCTGACTGTCAATAGTCAGTAGTCACCCAAGATTTCTTTCTTTCTTCAGTTGAAAATAAATTAAGGTTTTTGAGGAAAACATGCCAGGATTTTTCTCTATATAGTGGACTTCAGTGGGGATCAACGGATTGAAGGTCCAAATTGCAGTTTCAATGCAGCTTCAACTGGCTCCAGATGATCCCACACGAGGAATAAGGGTCTCATTTAGTGAAATAATCAGTCATTTTCTAAAAAGAAAAAGAAAAAAAAATCTAATTGATATACTTTTTAACCACAAATGCTCGTCTTGCACTAGCTCGACCTCAAGCATTGCGAAATCATGTATGCGTGAAAAGTAATTATTCATAGTTACTAGTTACTTCTCACAAATATTAACTGAGTTATCATTGTAGAAGTAATTAATTACCAGGCAAAGTAACTACTACATAAAAAAAAGTTTAAATATGTGAAATAACTTGGATGCCCACAATATTAAAAATGGTAAATGAATAAAACATTGTGCACTAATTTACATCTTAATGTTGCTGTAGGACAATGGGAGAGACACCTTCCAGGGACTAAATATCACATTATTGGGGTCACTTCAACCCGTGGACATGAAAAACAACCCACAGCAACATCCCACTCTGTCTCATTTATTCTTGATGACCGCAAAAAGAACTAAAACTGGAAAGGTGTACTTTTATTTGTGTATAGTCATAATAGCAAGAAAACAATGTGCTTTCATAAAATAAATAAAATAAACAGGGTGCGCTCTCTGCAGTCTCGATCTCCGTCACCTCTCTTCATAGACACATAAATAAAACAACCTGAATCTCCCCAAATACGTGCCTCACAGACATGAGAAATATATAGAAAGCTTGAAATGTCTGAGTAAGTCACGTTGAAAACAAATATTCTTTGAGTAATCCAAATGTTTCAAACGCAAGCTCCAGTTTTTTCCCATCTAAACTCATCTCTAATGTAATAACGCCCACAAACAGCGCCTCCGCTTTTCAAATTCTGCAAGGCCGTCCATCAACGTGAGATGCGCGGACATGTAGGTGAACGCCCACATTACCTCCGTAAATAAACATGAACATTCAACTTCATCCCGGCTACTTTTCATTTCTGAAAGAAGATGCGCTAAGAGGAATAAGCCAGAATTTACCTCAGAAGAAGGATGCAACGCAAAAATTATAGTAACAGCGCATTTAATTGTCAGTAATGGTAACGGAGGAAACAGTAATTCATTTGATTACTCGTTTTTGAAGAAAGTAATGGCATCAGTAACACAGTTTATTTATAACGCCGTTATTCCCATCACTGCGTGCGACGTGGGCGTGTGCGTGAAGTACAGACGCAGGGTTTACAAAGTGAACATGCAAAGAAAGCAACATGCCCTTTACAAAAAAAGATAAAACAATGATTGTGGACGATTTTGAAGTTGGAGGAGGAAATTAGAGTTTTTTGCCCTACCCTACCTTTTTGAACTGAAGTACACAGATGAAAGACTAACCGTGCGTGACTTTTCCAACGTGATTACATAATGCATGAAGAAGCGTATGCGCATCGCAGTGCTAGTGCAAGATGAGAATTTGTGGTTTAAAAGTGTATACATTTTTTTTTTTTTTAGAAAATGACAGATCGTTTCACTAGATAAGACCCTTATTCTTCTGCATTCTTTTAACTGCAATTTGGACCTTTATCCCATTGACCACCACTGAAGTCCACTATATGGAGAAAAATCCTGGAATGTTTTCCTCAAAAACCTTCATTTCTTTACGACTGAAGAAAGAAAGACATGAACATCTTGAATGACATGGGGGTGAGTAAATAATCAGGAAATGTATATTACGGAAGTGAAGTAATACTTTATTAATATACATAATGTAATTATTTGTGGCAGATCTGGCAGTTATTAGAAATATGACAAAAAAGTGTGCTATCACAGTTTGCTATGAGAGAATACTAAACCAGCTCACAAAGCACCAAGATTTTAGCGGAAATATGTAGGCAGTTGGTGTCCATAGAGTCCATTATCAATCATTTACATTTGTGCATATGGAAGACACTTTTTTCCAAAATGATTTGCATTGATTGAATATATAAAATTTACCATGCACTCCCTGAGAATCAAACCGATACTGTCTAAGCTACAGCAATGTACAAACCAGATGGTTTTCTTTCTTTTTAGTTTTTACTTTTACGTGCACGTTTGTGCCATGCAGTGTGTGAGCTATGGTGCATTCTAGCTTCCTATGACTATAATCATGATGAGGCAGTGTTTCCACCATCTGCTCACATGATTATGAAACGCATTTGTGCTGAAATAGATTGATGAATCAATAAATTATTAGCAATTACAATTAATTAGTCATCATAAACACTTTTTACAGAAAACTTTATGCTTGCAGTAATTGTCTAAAAGATTTTATATCACTAATCATTGATTTGTTTTTTTCTCATTGCATCAATCTCCCTTCCTGGTGGACTGTTTAGAAAAAAACTTGTGTGCCCTTATTCCGGCAAGCAGTCTAAAGTCAGCCAATAAGATTAGCTCTTGCCAGCTAAAGAAACTGCTTTCCAGTTTTGCGCACAGTGTGTATCAGTCGGTCAGTGGGTGGGCTGTAGGTGTACTGTCTGAACCTGAGACTAAAACGTATCAGTATCTTTAATATGTGATTGATGTGAAGTTAAATAGTTTTGCAGGTTTATGATGCTCTTTAACTGAGCACATCAATTGCACCCAGATCTAAATCCTGTCATAACTCTCCTGTGATTGGAGAAAACAGCATGTGGCTGCAGTGTGCCCTCTCTTACCTTCTCCTCATTAATCTGTGATTAAAATAGCAACACAATCAGATAGAAAGCAGATTATTTCAGAGCTTTTGATTTGATTGTGCCAATGCCTCTGCGGATTGTCAAATGTTGGATCATGCGTCAAGGAATGCTGACTTCATGCTTCGCAGATTGTTTGAGCTCCCCCAATTCTCAATACACATTTCAACACAGTCAGCATCTACGGAGCACAGCCTCCCAGTGCAATAATACTACACCATCAGAGCTAACTAATGAAAAGAGGCTCTAGTCTCTAGAGATCAAATTATGAATTAGGGAATAGATTGATGATTAGTTATTCTAGGAGCCGTCCCAGTTTGAATGTCAATCTCTCTCTAACTCGCTCTCTCTCTCGCTGCATTGATTCCTGGACAGTTTCGACCTGCGTCTTCAACAAAGTGGCTGCTGCAGATCTATTCCTCACATCCATTGGCTTCCTCTCCCATGCTAGTCATCATTTCTCGTCCTGCCTAAATAAAACAAGGTCTATTTGTGGTGAAAGATACAAGTGGTAGAGAATGAATAGTGTGTGCATGGACTCTATGGCATGTTATGTAAGACTGAAGCAATTATAACATCAAGTATAACGTCAAAAAGAAATGAGACGGATAAAATGGCAGCTTTTGCTTTTATTCATTTACAGTTGAGGTCAAAAGTTGTATACACCTTGCACAATTCTGCAAAATGGTAATTATTTTACCAAAATAGGAGGGATCATATGCTATCAATGTATGCTATTTTTTTAGTACTGACCTGAATAAGATATTAAAATCCTTCAGGTCCCACAAATTCTTTGGTTTTTCAGCATTTTTGTGCATTTGAACCCTTTCCAACAATGACTGTTTGATTTTGAGATCCATCTTTTCACACTGAGGGACTCATATGCATGTATTACAGAAGGTTCAAACGCTCACTGATGCTCCAGAAGAAAAAATGATGCATTAAATGCCAGGGGTGTAAACTTTTGAACAGAATGAAGATGTATACATTTTTCTTATTTTGCCTAAATATCATATTTTTTAATTTAGTACTGCCCTACAGAGGGTACAGAAAATACTTACATGTTTCCCAGAAAAGTAAGTTAAATTTACCCTGATCTTCAAAAGGTTTTCACCCCCGTTTCCTTCTGGAGCATCAGTGAGCGTTTGAACCTTCTGTAATAGTTGCATATGAGTCCCTCAGTTGTCCTCAGTGTGAAAAGATGGATCTCAAAATCATGCAGTCATTGTTGGAAAGGGTTCAAATGCACAAAAATGCTAAAAAAACAAAGAATTTGTGGGACCTGAAGGATTTTTTTGAAGAACAGCAGGCAGTTATCAACTGTGTTCAAGACAAACAAGGGACTCATGAACAACTATCACTATAAAAAAAAAAAAAAAAAAAAAAAAACAGCTGTGGATCATTCAGGTAACACAGTATTAAGAATCAGGTGTATGTAAACTTTTGAATGGGGTCATTTTTATAAATTCAGCTGCTATTTTCTCTTGTTGACTATATGTAAACGTCTCTTATGTGAAATATCTTATTCATAACATGCATTTTGTATGATCCCTCCTATTTTTGTAAAATAATAAACATTTTGCAGATTCTGCAAGGTTTGAACTCAACTGTATATAAAATATTATTATTTTTTAATTAAAGTATGTTTTTTATAATTTATGGTGTCTTTGATCTCTAATTAAATTCAAACACAATCCGTTCTTTTTGTCATTAATCATTTAATGGCATTATTTAGTGTTGTTTTTCATAATTAAAATCAGGCCATGCTAAAATTGCCCAAACTCTGCATGTATGCCAGTATGAGCTGCATTAGCATGTCACAGCAGACCTAATTTCCATTTTTTGCTACTCTGTGCTTGTATTCTGCATCACCCTGGCAATTGAAAACAGAAAAAAATCCCCCAGGTTCTAACTGCCATTGGGACGAAGGAAATATGAAAATCCACATGGCCTTAAAGCATTTCTTGTCAAAGGGAGACATGCCTTGGCCTGTGAACCATGCAAGCATATGCTGTTGTTTGAGTTGAGAGGCCAGAAACTGTATTTACAGCTACAGTTTTAGAATTGGTTGTACATTGGTAAAAAAAAAAAAAAAAAAAAACTGTGGAATTTTAATTTCAACATTTTTTTTTACATTCCTACGCAATACACTTCCACACTCTGCTTTGAATCTAAAACAACATATTTCCTTCAACTGAAAGCAGCTGGTAATAAGTGTCCATTTGTTCTTTATTGATTTTTACACTAAATTAAACCTAATACACTTTGTAGAGAACCAGCAATGGTATTGTCGAAGGCAGCTGGCATTTTAATTTTGTGCATCTTTATATAATTTCACATGACAATATTATTGTAGATGATGTTGTAGTTATGTCTAGTTTCAATTGAGCAAAAGTATGTAGGCAGCTATAATTTGTCAGAATTGCTCTGTTGAAACATTCAAACAGTAGAATTGGCCATGATTCATTTCATCATTTAGACTACAGCAATTCAGCTTAGGATAAAAAAAGTCTTCTAAATGGCAAATAACTCTCTCATACAGAATTGAGTCAGAGAGTCCTTCAAATCATTTTAAAGACCTGTTAGGATTCACAATAAACCTGTGCATTTTTCTTCTGCTTTCTTTTTTAGCTTTGTGAAAGTGTTTTGTATGGAATCTCATCACGGGAAGTAAAAAAATTAAATATTAAAGCCCTTCCCAGAAACATTCAAATTTAAAACATCTTTTTTAAATGGTAATCATGGCAACCACTATTTAGCTATTCATTATGACTGTGACGATGTGTGTCTGCAGTTATACATTTGCATCTCTGAAAACACCTGTTAAGTGTGCACATATCCTTTGTCAAGGTCAGGTGAGAATAAGAGTCAGAATAGCATCCATACAGAAAGAAACAAAAAGGTATTCACCTTCCAAGAATAAGTAAAAGTGAAATGACCGTGGTTAAATAACCCTATTAGAGTCCAGTCAGCCCACACAGACTCACAGCAGTCAGATAAAATGTGACCAATATACACAAACACAGACCTTTTATCTATGAATACCAGCGAATAAATTAATAGGCAATGCACAGATTTCCCAGCTCTTCCATTTTTATCTCTAATAGGGTTAAACGTGATTATAAAAGTCACTAATGAGGAGGATCACAACACAGGAGGTTTTCTCAGTAATTAGTATGAATATGCAAATATTTTCATTTTCATGCAAGACAAATAAAACTAATGCATATGGGTGCAGTGACTCAGACTGACAGTGCTTTAGAACAAACAAACAAGCACTTCATAGGTGTCCATAGCCGAAAAAATAGTTTCAAAGCAGCTTTAAATAAATAAACATTCAGTCCTTAACAGCATTTCTCCTCCATCTTAAGGCATCCAAAATAGAGAGAGGTGCAACATGCTTTCATTCCTCATTGATTATAGCACCTTCCTCCTTGTGCTTGGGTGCAATCAAATCCCCTTGCCGGTGTCTTAGTCAATTAAGCCTTATGAGTCTCGGCCCTTCTGAATTCTAATAGGATAGAGGCTGAAAACACTTTAGCAGTGTTAATGTGTCGGGTAAAATGGATAATGGAAACTTTTGCTACTCATGTATGCACTTTAATCTCCCCGTGCAAAATACTGGTACAAGAGAGGGCCGGAGGAACAAAGTAATGTGGACTTGTAATGCTAAGAGGCTATTTGTGCTCTAGTATTCATTTAATTTGCATATTTAGAATTATCTGTTGATGTTGTTTCACTCATAGCCATACAACCTGACTCGTGACTCATGCACCCTGTGGATGAAGGATAAATCAGAGCCGGAAGATGAGAGAACAATTGCTTTTTCAGTGCCTTTCCCCTTTGATGACAGTGAATAATTACAGGGCATCTATAGCAATACACCATTACCATTTAACTGAATGAGAGAAATTAATGTGTGTGTGTGTGTGTGTGTATATATATATATATATATATATATATATATATATATATATATATATGCAAGCTTTGCTTTAATAATACATCTGAATGTACCTCTTGAACTGTACTGGACAGTGTAACATTAGTGTACTACACAGAGTAGGTACTGTACACTTGAACTGGCAGAAGTATCGTGAATAAAACGATAAACCGATTTTGTCATATCAATAATGACTACAATTACCATAATTACCCAACATAAAATAAGTAAAAGCGTATAATGTATCTGTAAACAACTGTTCAATGTACAACTTTTCACTCAAGAGCGCATAAAAAAGCATCAAAATGTACTTTATAGGTATTTACACTGTAATACACTCTCGACGAAGGCTTGCTTATAATTTATACATTTGTAAGCTACAGTAATAACTCTTAGCAGTAATTCATCTAGGTATTTACGAAACACTGAGAATATTCGTTCATTCCAGGAGATAGTTTGAATGTAAGCGCCAATGTTTATGACAAATTTCATCCTCATATTTGGAAATGTCAGTGTCTTACCTTGCGACTCAGCAATCCAGGTGTCCGGCTCATTCGATTTGACTCAGTGACAATTTGACAGTCGACTGGCTTTCCAAAGAAATGTCAAACAGTTTGAATCCGAGTCTCGCATTGCAGAAGCCTGTGGGGCGCCGGTAAACTCGGTAAACAACAACTCGGATTTCTAAGGATGAACAGGAGCGCTGAAACAATGAACAACCTGCTAAACGTTAGTGGTTGAAGCGGTTCTCGAGCAACAGATATCCGCCTTGACAATATCTGGTTAAAAAAGCAGGTAAAATTACTGACAGCAACACAGTAAAGCTTTAAAACACTCGTACTGTACACCGCACCTCATAGTAGAATGAGTCGACGCGCATCTTTGAAGCTGCTCAGCTGTTCAGGACCGCGCGAACTTTCTTATCAGACGCTTTAAAAACACAAAAATATTTTTCTGTCTCCTTGATTTTATTGTTCGAATTCATCAAGTCGCCTTAGTCAGATTATTGCTGTGTGAAGCTGTAAATTCCCGTTCCATAAAAGTCAATATGTTTCGTTCAGAGCGAGCGAGGTAAAGATGCTGTCAGTGACGGACTGAACGGACTTTCCGTGTGCGTCCCTCCAAACAGGACGCGAAATATGTACCATGTGTCCTGCGTGCGTCGATGTGTTTCCGTTGACTCTCCTCTAGCTGATATAAAAGACAATACGGCAGGTTTGCGTGGGAAGAAGATCTTGGGGCTATAAAGCGCAGCCTATCGATTTCACATCTTGTGAGGAAAGCTCCGCCGGGGATGTTGACGATAAATATTAGAACAAAGTATTTATTTATTTTTTACAGTAGTTAGAGATGCAAGGAAAAGGGGTGTAGATGGACACAGTATAATGGGACAACCCTTTAAGAGGAAGAGACATGATTGGGTCGTTTTATGAAAAGGGAGTCTTTTGTGTTCATGTGTAGGCTATAGGCTAAACAATGACTATGAAAGGTATTTTTTGTTTGTTTGTTTATTTATAGATTATTCTTTCTTTAAACAGATTAGATAAACATTTAGAATCTAGTTGACAAATGTTATTAAAGATGACAAAATTCTGTCAGGATGCAATTTTGCTTTTTATTATATTTTTCTTCTTATTGTCAGTAGGGGTCAACCTCTAAATGGTTAACCCATGATTTTGTACAGCAAAAAAGACGGCAATTGAAAACAGATATGTGACCCTGGTCCACAAAACCAGTCTTAAGTAGCACGGGTATATTTGTAGCAATAGCTAACGATATATTGTATAGGTTAAAATTATCAATTTTTCTTTTATGCCAAAAATCGTTAGGATATAAAGTAAAGATCATGTTCCATGAAGACATTCCCTACCGTAAATATATCAAAACTTAATTTTTGATTAGTAATATGCATTGCTAAGAACTTTAGTTTCCAGATTTTCGAATACTTGTATCTCGGCCAAATCCTAACAAACCATACATCAATGAAAAGCTTTTTATTCATTGTTCAGATGATGTATAAATCTTAATAAAATTTTTAAAAAAGACCCTTATGACTGGTTTGTGCTCCTGGGTCAAATATTTGTAAAAAAACAAGAATTGAATTCTCTTTAAAAAACACCTTTTAGTTTGATTATCTCAGCACATAGCTAGTAATGACTAAATAAACCTTAAAACTGTCAACCCTGTTACTTTATTAAAGGCATATCTCCTACAGTATTGTTTTAAATTTAAATGAACTCTATTTGTTTTCTTTATCTGATTTAGTGTTAATCATTACAATGAAATTCGCTTTAAAATCACATTTTCAAAACAGATATGGCACCCATTTCTTGGAATGACCCAATTGTGTGTAAGATAAGGCTGAAGACATAAAGATCAGTGCTCTTGAAAGGTAATCTCACCCGAAATAATCGATTCAGAACGGTTTTGAAACATCATTTCATTCAGAGAATTCTAAACAGAGAGCTTTTGGCTATTTTCAGCCGTCTATATAATGTACATAATGTAGTAGAAAAATAAAGGAGGCTGTATTTCTATAAAAAGTATGACTCAGATGGGGATACAGCAGGAGGGAAATGCTCCGTTGTATCTGTGTCTGAGTGCAGAAATGATGTGCCTCACAATCCCCTTTCATGTGCTCCGCCGGATCACAATTTAAATTCCTGTAACAGGGGGGAGGACAAAAAAAAGCAGTGACATGAAGATACCCGACTGAACGGCTAGTCGATGTCAGCTCAGTGAATCATTTCTGG
This sequence comes from Garra rufa, assembly GCF_049309525.1. Lineage (NCBI taxonomy): Eukaryota > Metazoa > Chordata > Actinopteri > Cypriniformes > Cyprinidae > Garra > Garra rufa. The sequence continues at coordinate 25,060,650 of NC_133373.1, forward strand.
GGAGAGTAAGAACATGGTCAGAATAGATTGCAGAGGGATCGTAATTAAAAGTGCAAAGGAGGATGTGTCTGTGGCACAGTGTGTTATAAAACCTGACTGTTCTGATTCAGTGGTTAGAAGCCAGTAAGCCCTGGGTAAAAGCATGGCATTTAATAGACCGCTACCTTTTGTGGTGGCATGTGTCCACACTTTGCTTTTCCCTTCACAAACAGGCTCAGAGCAAACAGCTGCTCTACATGCTTTAAACTAAAATCAATCACAACGTCTCCCACAGCACATTCAACTTGCACAGAGCGAGGCAGCGCCTCATTTCACTTTTCCCTTCTGTTTATGTTATCATTTATTTGAGATTTCAGACCTTCTCCTGGTGTCCATTTTGCTTGGAAAGAGGAAGGCGGTTGTACCTGCGGGCTTGACTTAAGCTTCGGATGAGCTCGAGATTCAATTTATTTCAGCTGAAATTACTTCAGTCCTTTTGCCACAGAACATTAGAGCTGCAAATGAATATCCTTGGGGTACATTCTATGGGGTCCATCTGCAAACGCCTATCAGACAGATAGAGAATCTTTAAGAAAAATGTGCAACTATGGTCAGTTGTGCCTCAACAAACACTATTGTGAAGACGTTAGAAGGAAACGCAATGATTCCGCATTGTAGAGGCCATTATAGTTGGACAGACTCTTGAAGACCCGTCTAACTTAGGCCTGAACAAGACTGCTCTTGACATTCATATTGTATAACCTTCTGACAGGATGAAATGGTTAGCCTTGGGCTTGGAAAAACTCAAGAGGGAATAGCAGAAAGTGAAAGATTTGCAGTGACCTCATACACACAAAATAAAATGTGCTACTGTGCATTGTGACCGTTTTGGGCAATGGAAAATCAATGCAATGACTATAGAAAAACATGTGAATGGCAGTATAGTTGGTTGAGCATAAACTGTTCCTCATTTGACTGGGATATTATAATTGAAAAAGTTCTTTTAAAAAACAAAAATGTGTATTACAATCTCTAACTCCTGTTTATATATGCAGAAACATTACAACCTTACTTCATATTCCCACAGACGATTTTGTTTTTCTGTTTTAGTCCCTAAATGAAACATTTGAAAGATAAGCCACGAAGAATTTCATCAAAAGAAACATACCAAGGAATGTAAAGTCAACAAAACACCTTAGACTTCCAACTCAGAATCCTTATTTGAAGCTGGCAAACACGTGCATGTGCTAAAGGATAAAAGACCTCATGGTTTAAGTGAAAGTGGTTTGAGGCTGTCACACCAGAAAGTGTTTTCCTGCATATCTCCAGTTCCCAGCTGTGACCAAACTGTTTTGGTCCACTGGTAGACTTGTGGTGCAGAAAAAAACATGCACTTTTGCCATTTGACAAGTTGTTTTCATGACATGTGCTTTCAGCATTTGCGAATCAGTCTGAATTAACAATATAATGCTGTTAATGGGAAGACAACTCACACACTTAGATATAACCACTTTGTTATGTCAAAATAAGACTTAAAGGTGCCATATAATGCAAAACTGTATTTACCTTGGGATAGTTGAATAATAACAGTTCTGTACATGGACATGACATACCGTGAGTCTTAAACACCATCGTTTGCTCCTTCTTATATAAATCTGGTGTTTGCAAAGGAATACTGAAAAAGACTATGTCGTTATAGTATCTGGATCATTAATAGTCACGCCCCCAACATTTGCATAGCCCAATCATCAGAAGTTCTGCGGGTAGGCTATTGTAAAAAAAAAAAAAAAAAAAAAAACTAGGACAATAGCGAAAATGGCAGATCACGGAAATAAATGTTATGTTCCAGGTTGTGCAGGAGATGTTAAGTGCAGGGATGATTTGGTGTCTATACTCAGAAATGTACAGAAAACAAATAAGGCGTTCTGATAAAATAAGGCGGGCCACTAAAGGGACACAGTTAGCTTCTTGCTAGCACTAGCCTGTTACATTGCAGTACCTATAATTTCACCTCATAAACAGAGTAAGCAGAGATGACTGTGTGGACGATGGTGAATGATTTGTGGATCCTGATCACCACTGACAGCATCTAAACTTGTCAAATGTGCTATACTGCCACTGTAGTTTAACGTTATACAGAGCATTGCAAATCTCGAAAATCTCAAAAGTGAAAGTAAAAAGTTATCGTGTATCCAAAATGGCAGTTTCAATGCCCTGCATATTAATAGCGGCTCGAGCTCTGTAATTAAAATATATATTTTCCTCCATGTGTTTCCTTACTGCTGTGAGAGCTAAATGAGCCACTCTGTGAAACAGCCAATCAAAGCAGAGCTCATCATTATTATTCATGAACCTTCCAAATAAGGTAATAACAGACCATTTCATTCTAGGGACAAATCCTAGGGTTGTAAATGGACTTGCAAAACCATTTTTTAAAAATTATTATTTTCTATTTTTATTTTTGGTCTATTTATGCTTACATATGTGTATTTTTTCTTATTCTCTTATTTTTATTGTCTGTGCATCTCTGTGTACTGGAAGCTAATAACACTGAAACAAATTCCTTGTATGCGCAAGCATACTTGGCAATAAAGCTCTTTCTGATTCTGATTTCTGGAGAATTTTTGCCCTTATCTAAGCCATATACCTTCTATTTAGATATCAGAGAACAATTTAAAATATTGTATCAATGCATTCTATGGCACCTTTAAAATGCATAAAACATGATCTGTGGGAGTTTTTAGTGAGTAATCGGCTTGATGAAATTGGTGAAAGTAAATCCCAGTCTGTGTCTCTGTGACCAATATTTACCAAGCTTTGATTACTGATGATCCAAAACTTCAAAAATTTTTAAAAGTTAACTATTAAAACAATAGCTGAACATAAGTTCACAAATAAAATACATTGCTATTGTCACATTCTGGCTGAGTGGAGATGAAGCAGGAGAACTGGATTAAATGAATATAAACAGTTTATTTAAACAAAACACTGAAACTCAATACAAACAAAAACCGGGAGCAAGCAATGGACGTATGTAACAATACATCGACGGACACTGGGGAGTGAGCAGACACAGACTTTATACACAGAAACATGGGCGTGGTCACAAACAAGATAACGAGGGGGAAATACAAATATGGGCAAGACTAAACCAAAAGGGGGAGAACAAGGACTAAACCAAATGAACTAGAAACATGGGGGGAAAAAAAAAAAAAAACCATGACAGAACAGGACAAAACACAGACATATTCCTGACATTACCCCCCCCCCCCCTCCCCCGAAGGTGCGTCTCGGAGGCCATGGTGGGTCTGGGAGCTCAGGGGGCCATGGCCGTGTAAACAGTCCAGGTGGCCATGGCGGATCTGGGGGCTCAGGAAGCCATGGCCGAGTAAACAGTCCAGGTGGCCATGGCCGGATCAACAGTCCAGGTGGCCAAGGCCGGGTCAACAGTCCAGGTGGCCATGGCTGATCAGGGGAGTAGCCCCCCCAAAGAATTCTCTTGGGGGAACCTAGGCTATAGTCCACCCAGGAGAGCACGGAGGGGCGCGCAGGAGAGAGCTCCGGCTCTGGAGGGCGCGCAGGCTCTTGAGGAGCGGGCTCTGGACGGCGCTCAGGCTCTTGAGGAGCGGGCTCTGGACGGCGCTCAGGCTCTTGAGCGGGCTCTGGACGGCGCTCTTGAGGAGCGGGCTCTGGAGGACTGGACGACCCCAGCGGAGACTCTGGAGGGCTGGGCGTCTCCAGCGGAGACTCAGGAAGAGCAGGCTCTGGGCGAGCAGTCACTGGAGGGCGCTCTGGCGGCGCAGTCACTGGAGGGCTGGGCGGAACCAGCGAAGACTCTGGGAGACTGGGCGGAACCAGCGGAGATTCTGACTTGACGGTAGCCATCTTGGGTGCAGATTCAGGCTTGGCGGCCATCTTGGCCAGAGACTCAGGCTTGGTGGCCATCTTGGCCAGGGATTCAGGCTTGGCGGCCATCTTGGCCGGGAACTCAGGAACGACGGCCATCGTGGCCGGGAACTCAGGAACGGCGGCCATCTTGGCCGGGAACTCAGGAACGGAGGCCATCTTGCGTGCAGACTCTGGCGTGGTAGCCATCTTGAGAGCAGATAATAACATGGCGGCCAACTTGCTTGCAGACTCTGGTGTTGCAGCCATCTTGCTGGCTGGCGTGGCAGCCATTTTGTGAGCTGACACGGCGGACATCTTGTGAGCTGACGCTGGCTTAGCGGCTGACGGGCTTGAGCGCGGAGAGGAAGCCTGAGGTGCTGGGCTGAGGACCATCGTGGGGCTTAGGAGGACTTGGGGACACGTGGGGGACAAGGGAGTGAGGTCGCTAGAGTGATATGCGGAGGGGTTTGGCTTTTGGTGAGATGGGGTGACTGCATGTTTCCAGATGGGAGGAGGATTACCATCCTCCACCATGACTTGGAATGGGGAATCACATAAATCAAGAACAAAATTTACAAAATCTGCTACGGGACGGTAGCAATCACTAGGAGTAATCAAATTAAACAAACTATCATCTTTGAGTCCCATCTGGAAACATGCGTTAACCATCTTGTCACTCCATCCCACCAGATGGTAAACGCTCAAAAACTCCTCCACATATTCCTCCAGCGAACGCTCACCTTGATGCAAGTTCCACAGTTTGTCCTCAGCCCAGTTCATTTTCTTGTTGGTCTGTCGATCTGTCACAATCTGGCTGAGTGGAGGAGTGGAGATGAAGCAGGAGAACTGGATTAAATGAATATAAACAGTTTATTTAAACAAAACACTGAAACTCAATACAAACAAACAAAAACCGGGAGCAAGCAATGAACGCATGTAACAATACATCAACGGACACTGGGGAGTGAGCAGACACAGACTTTATACACAGAAACATGGGCGTGGTCACAAACAAGATAACGAGATGACGAGGGGGAAATACAAATATGGGCAAGACTAAACCAAAAGGACTAAACCAAAAGGGGGAGAACAAGGACTAAACCAAATGAATTAGAAACATGGGGGGGAAACATGACAGAACAGGACAAAACACAGACATATTCCTGACAGCTATACATTGTCTTGAGTTATTTTGGAATAAATGCTATGTAAAATGCTTAAAAATACTTGATGAGATTCATACTTAGCTTTAATAAACAGAATATGGATTATTTGTTAATGTAAAAATTTACTTCTTTTTCAGGTGGTGTAAGTAATGTTTATTTAACCAAGAAAATGTGACTGGGACATGAATTTGCATTTGATTTATAAAAAGTGCATTTTTGTAAGATCTTTGTTTTAACCTGTGATGTAAAATTCATAAATGATTTGTTTCCCTTTTGATAAACAGCAACCTATCTCATGCTCCTGTGTTTAGATTTTGATCCTGATACCTACTTCAATGAAAAATGTTAAATTATTCACTCTTCATTCACATGCACTTGGGAGAATGTGCTATATATACAACTTTAGCTGAATAAATTACTTATATTACAACTTTGATTCTGTGAAATGAAGAGACACTAGGCCTCTCAGAGATCCTGTTTGAAATAACGTGACAGCTCACATCAGATTACTGTGTTATTACCAACTTCTGTTCCTCATTTGCTCCCAAAAATCATCCATATTCATGACATGGCTAAAAATACAAGTACATAGCATCTCTGCCACTTACCCTGCCCCCTGCTCAGCAGAGGCTCCCAGCAGAAGAGGTGGTATGAGGTGGAATTTGACACGGGTCACCCTACAGGTGAACCCGCAGTGGTAGGTGCTTTCGGGCATAGCGAGAATTTTTCTTCAAAAACAGATGTGTTGGTGAGGCAGATTAAAGGTTGCTTTCTGTGGATGAGGTGATGGACAGTGCCGGCTCAAAGGCAAGTTTCTGCTGGATGCATTTGAGTGCTGCCACATGGGAATGAGCCTTGTGCTTCCACTGTGTGCATGCAAACCTGCTCCTTTAAAGTGCATATTGCAGGTTAGAGACTCCGGTGAATTGATGTATAGAAAAATAATGTAGGAACCAGATTTTCTTTAAAATATACTTCAAAATACGCTATTAAGGCTTCTAGAGTCGTTTTTGTGAGAGAATTTTACTTCCGCATCTGAAAAACTGGCAAACCGGTAGTGACGTAACGAGAGGGAGAGCGGTCAATGTAAACCATAGGAAAACAATGGATCGCAATGACTGTTCGGACGCAGAGAACATTTAAAATGTTTATTTACACTTGTATGACGAACCACAGACACAAATATGAGACTGCTATGTGGCCAAGAGAGCAGGGACATGCCAGGATTAAACAGAACAGCGGTCAGAGGAGACAAATTAAGTTGTGGTGTGAGGAGAACAGGGCAGGTGTCTGAGAGAGAGATCAGTGTTAGCTGACGATATCTAATCGGGCAAAATCATAGCATTTGTCATCTAAAAGTATTGATTCTACTTACCAGTAACACAAACGAATGATCGTTGTCGATCAAGCGTGTCATACTCATTAATTTCCGATGCAAACGTTACGTGATATAGCGGGTTTTTATTACCGCGCGCGCGAGAGAGATAAACACCTTTTTGTTTTATTATATGCTTATATGGGAAATACCCCCAAACTTGATGTGCTGTCTCTGACTCTGCACCCAGGCTTTGAGGCTTGCTGTCTGAAATCAAAATAGGTTCTACATACAGCTTAAATGCATTTTAGGCAGGGGCATCTCCAGGCCAGCAGACATGAGTAAGCTTATGGTAGAGATCATTTATTACTCTGAGCTAAATACTTACAAATAAAAAACGTACAAATAAACAGTAACATTTTATCTCAATTACAGTTTGACTATATTTAGGTGACAAATACATGTAAAGTAAAACTTTTTGATGCCATTGGTAAAAGACATTTAATATTGACAGCATAAAGTTGTGTGCTCATCAGGAAGCCCTTACCTGCATGTGTTGTGTCAGCTATTAGACAGTTTACAGAGGAAGGATTACTTTATAAAGGTTTTGAATGGCCCCATTTTGGTGACAAACAATAAATAATAATCACAATCACAAATTGTCTTACTGTATACATTTTTTATGAAGTTTACAACATATATATCAAGCAGAGCTGCATTTATGGCTAATTCAATTCAGTTTAATTTATACAGCAATAAATCATAAATATTATTTCATAGTACTGTTAATACCCAACTTAAAACACAACATTGCAACTGTTAATATATACATGTAGATGTACAAAACATATACTACTGAAAGAAAAATATTTTCAGTGTGGGTATCACACTAATGTGTGACATTAGTGAAGGTTAATAACAGCTGGCTCCACTGCTTCAGATCTTCACACAGCCTCATGTCTTGCAATGTCTCCCAAAGCCCTATAAACACAACACATGACAATACATTACAAATTAGCTGTGCAAACAATGTGAACAAGCTGTAACTAGACTTGATGATTATAATATTAACAAACTGAGGATAACTGACCAGTAATGCCTTCTCCTATATGGTACCGTTTTTACACAGTTCTTAAAATGATATTGCTAATGCTTACAAGCTAGCTACGGTGCTTTACAAAAACGTATACACATCTCGTTGTCTCATTATTTAAATAAATACAGTATGTTCACGGATTTGGTATTTATGAGAAGTTGTGAGAAGAAAAACAAAACTTACGGTGCAGTTCCCGTTTTCGTCGAGCTGCATCTCTGACGGCTTCGGACGAACCACAGTCTGACAGCGGACCCGATGAAGCTGCTTTGTGCACCGAAGGAACTGCACCGGCTCTGAGCCTCACTTGGTTCTTGCTTCAGCATCTCATGTTGAACTGCATCATATCGCCGGGATGATAATCCTCCAGAGTAAAGTGAACGCGTTTTTCGAAGCAGATGCATTAGTATAGGCCCGTCACTTCATCCGCACAAACGCACCCATATACAGAAGATAGCACCGTTCTTTTTATTGTAACCCGTGGACACGATGTCCTGACAGGCTGGAGTTTGTGCAGCCTCCATAAATACAATAATTTACCATGACGATGATCAATTAAAATTAAAAATAACTACCGAAAACACACTAACTCAAGACTGCTCCTACTGAATAGCATCAGAGCTAGGCGAACGACTCCCTCTCGTGACGTCATATGACGCGGTGTGGAAAAAAAAGCTGTTTTTGAGAGCTGTCAAGGAAACCGTCACTTTGTCTTCTAAATTTGTGCCCTTAGGTCTTGTAAAATATTTTCAAATAGCGCATTAACGGTTCGTATAGTATTTTCATTCACGAATATATGTTTATCTCGAATTGTTTTTTAACCTGCAATATGCACTTTAACTAGTGTCAAAGGACCTCAGGTGCACTTAAATAATGGCTTTTCGAACTCATTTTTCATTATGTCTGCTGAAATAAATACATGTACAAACTGTTCTTGCAATAAAAATGAAACTTAAAGACCCAGCACATTTTGAGGGACAGCCCGTGGTGAAGGGAGATATTCTTCATCAGCAGTTCCAAACGTTTTTCTTTTATGCTGGTTGCTCATGCCATGATGCCCTACCAACTGGCACAGAGTCATTCATACTGGAGGCTATTGGTAACACAACGACAGACTTCTTTTTGCAGTTCCCTCTTTCTGTATGCTGTTAATTGTGATAACTTTTAAATGTACAGAAATTCTCAGCAGTTTTGATCTTAAATTTTGTATATATATATTATATACTGATTCCATTATACAATATACTTATTCTATTATACATTTAATAATAGATTTTAGATTTTAAAAGGATAGTTCACCCAATAGTGAAAAATTGTGTCATTAATTACTCACCCTTATGTCATTCCAAACCTGTAAGACCTTTGTTCATCTTCGGAAAACAAATTAAGATATTTTTCATTAAATTTGAGAGCTTTCTGACCCTGCGTAGACAGCAAAGCAACTGACACGTTCAAGGCTCAGAAAGGTAGTAAGGAAATCATTAAAATAGTCCATGTGACATCAGTGCTTCTACCTTTAAGGAGTAGTTAATTTTCAGAACAAAAATTTACAGATAATGTACTCACCCCCTTGTCATCCAAAATGTTCATGTCTTTCTTTCTTCAGTCATAAAGAAATGGTGTTATTTGAGGAAAACATTTCAGGATTTCTCTCTATATAATGTACTTCTATGGTGCCCCCGAGTTTGAACTTCCAAAATGTAGTTTAAATGCAGCTTCAAATGACACTAAACAACCCCAGCCGAGGAAGAAGGGTCTTATCTAGCGAACGATCGGTTATTTTCTAAAAACATTTAGAACTTATATACTTTTTAATCTCAAACGCTCGCCTTGCCGAGCTAGACAAGACAAGTATTTGAGGTTAAAAAGTATATAAATTGTAATTTATTTTAGAAAACAAAAACATCTTTTTGCTAGATAAGACCCTTCTTTCCTCGGCTGTGATCGTTTAGAGTCCTTTGAAGCTGTATTTAAACTGCATTTTGGAAGTTCAAACTCTGGGGCACCATAGAAGTACATTATATGGAGAGAAATCCTGAAATGTTTTACTCAAAAAACATAACTTCTTTACGACTGAAGAAAGAAAGACATGAACCTGGATGACAAAGAGGTGAGTACATTTTCTGTAAATTTTTGCATCCAAGATGTTCATGTCTTTCTTTCTTTAGTTGTAAGGAAATTATGTTTTTTGAGGAAAACATTTCAGGATTTCTCTCCATATAATGGACGCCTATGGTGCCCCCGAGTTTGAACTTCCAAAATGCAGCTTCAAATGGGTCTAAATGATCCCATCTAGCAAAACGATCAGTTATTTTCTAAAAAAAAAAAAAAAAAAAAATTACAATTTATATACTTTTTAACCTCAAATGCTCATCTTGTCTAGCTCTGTGTGTACTCTGTGTAGAGATTAAAAAGTATATAAATTGTAAATATTTTTAGAAAATAACCGATCGTTTCACTAGATAAGACCCTTCTTCCTCGGCTGTGATCGTTTGTGTCCTTTGAAGCTGCATTTAAACTGTATTTTGGAAGTTCAAACTCGGGGGCACCATAGAAGTCCATTATATGGAGAGAAATCCTGAAAAGTTTTCTTCAAAAAAACATAATTTCTTTACGACTGAAGAAAGAAAGACATGTACATCTTGGATGACAAGGGGGTGAGTACATTATCTGTAAATTTTTGTTCTGAAAGTGAACTACTCCTTTAACTAACAGTTAACGCCTTACTTACCCAGTTGATTGGTTACATTGATAATTGCAAAAAAAAAATTTGTATTACTTTTGTATTAGTTTTCTAAAACGTTAGGTTTAAATATGCAAATTAGGCATTATTTGATTAAATATACAGTAATTTACATACATTTCTAGTTAAAAAAATCTAACATTGAATAAAGTCAGTTTCAAAATTCTTGTTTCATTTTTTTGACATATTACAGTCAAATTTTTTGGGGGAGAATTGTGGGTATCGTTTTTGTCACTCCATAATTCAGAAAATACTTAGAACAGACAGAACACAGACACGATATATTTTTAATCAGTTTTGGGGGGAATAAAATGTTGTATATAATCTAGCAAATTACATATGAACACATCCCTTTGTGAAAACCTTTAGGATGTAGACAGAAATAAAAATATAAAGTTTGGTGTAAGTGCTACTAAAGTGGACATTTATGGCTCAGTGTAGGAGTAAAAAAAATAATTTTGACAAAACAGCCTTTAAAATTATTGTAATTGAAATATGTTGGCACAAATAGATAAAGTGCTATAAAAGAAACACCTTCGGTTCACTTATGTTTGTCGTGGCCACGACATATAAACTCGTGGGAACGTGATGTTATGTCGTGGCCACGAGATATTAATTCGTGGGAACGTCATATTAACTCGTGGGAACGTCATATTATGTCGTGGCCACGACATAAGGATGTCGTTACCTCGACAAGATGATCTCGTGGCCACGACATAATATGACGTTCCCACAACATAATATTATTATATAATAATTAATATCTTGTGGCCACGACAAACATAAGTGAACCGAAGGTGTCCCCTGGCAGGCACCGTACTTAACAGTATCTTTTGGATGTTTTCTTTCCACTAGTCTGAAAAAACACTCTATGAAAAACCAAAAAGCCCAAAATCTCAAACTTGACAGATGCATCAAAAAAGTGTTTTTGTCTACAGTGGCATTAAAGACAGAATATTCAATTTTGGGTGAACTGTCCCTTGCAACATATATATTTTTTAATGTTTTTATGCTAATCTGCCATAGGAATAACCTCTCTTTGGCTGAACCAAATTGAAAACCATTTGTCAAGGTGGTTAAAGCCACTAACACTTCAAAATTTATGCTACAGTTAATTTCATATCTTAATTTCACATCACCTGACTAGAATCTTGATGATGATGATGATAGACTTCTATGCATTTTACGGATAGTTAAATTAGCCTGTTCTGATCGGAGACCAGCTAATTATTGTACTTAATAATCTAGGCACATCAAGGCATATCCAATTGCCCAACATGTCTGTTATTATAATTGATGAATATTAACAATATAACCAAGAAAACATTGCTTTTCTTTATTAATAATCAAAAGGTTTTTTAAATTAATTATCCTGTCAGTCTAATAGCAAGGTTCCTAAAGAAAAAATGTAGCTGTGAAGCTAATCAGTGAGCAATTAAGTTTTCCAATTGCAGAAATGACACTCTTTCTATCATACGGACAGGGGTGGATGGTTAAGACCTTTCTACTGAAGTAAAATAAAAATAAAAAATATTAATTTATCTGGACGCGATTAAAAATATATAAGCTGTAGAAATGGTTGTTTTAATAATTCATAAGATCAATCTAAAATGAAAGAAACTTGATTATTACAAAGTGCATATGGCCAAGAGAGAGTACTGTTATCAGTTTTGTCTAAATTGCTCCTGTATCTACAGTGACAATAGAACAATTGGATTTGAGGTATATTTGGCCAGACAACAAGCACAAGGAAAATGGAATGGACAGACCATCATGTTTGTCACGAAGTTAGAAGGAACTGAACTCATCCAGCTTTCCATGTCTGTGAACTTAAAGTCCACATTTTGATTTAACAAAAAAGCATATAATGCAAAGAGCCAATGTGTAGAACAAAGTGTTTTGTTATAATTATGGGTCTTTTAAATGCCTGTCTCTTTTAAAGTTAATGCTTTGACTGCCGCATTAACTCTAAGCACTCATGAAAGGAATTAGACTTGAATGCCAATTCACACCCACTGAGCTTTATCAAGCCAAAACACAAATGAAGTCTCTTTGGTTTTATCGACCTATTTAAAAAGTAAGCTTTACTAAGATATTGAAAAGTCCATTACCATCTTTGCGTCAGTCTTCGTTTTGTGATGATCAGACCTTCAAGCCACTGAATCAAAGCAAGATTACTAATAAAGAATATGTCAGCTTGTAACATTACATCGAGTGGATGGAGAGAAGTTCAGTATTACAAATAAAGGGCTAAATCAATATTTTAGCTTTGACAGCGATAGATGTACTCTAGGTGTCATGGGGTTTCACCTGCTCAGACCTGCAGTCATGTTCAGCTTTATTTATTTCTGTCTGGCAAATCAAGATTATCAATGCGAAGGGTGAAAAAAGAGTCCCATCTTGTGTTGTTGACATCAAAAGCAGTGCATTTAATCAAACTAGTACTTCAATAGTAGAATATTTAGAAATATTAAATTCATCAATACATTTGAGAATTTACCAAAACTAGCAGGAAGAGAGTTGTGGATTATTGTAGGCTATGCGTTTTTTTTTTTGTTTGTTTTTTTACTTTATTTTTCTGTGCTGTCAATTGTTACAATTGTTATTGGACTGACCTTAATCATATTCTTGTAGCTGAGCTCTGATGTTCTGGTGCTGCTGAATGCTGAATAAGTCTGTCTGTATGTTTTTCAAAGAGAAACAAGAAACAGCAAGGCCAGGAGCAATGATCTGGGAGTTTATACACTCACGGTGGTTGTCAGGACATTGAGATTGGGTTACTGCCAAAGTCTTTGTCAAGGCCATCGTGAAGGACTTTACGTCTCCAGCGTTCCATTGGCGTACAAAGCGAGGTGACTCAGACATGCTTTACATTATTTTCTCTCATTTACACAATCTAATGCAACTTACAAAATATAATGCATTATCGAGTGCAGTCATATTCTGTGTCACAAAAACGCATGCGTTTTTAAAGCATTACTGTTTAAAAACAAGCGATTTTAAGCTGTTGAAATGAAAATGAAAAATCAGCAGCAAAAGAGAACTCATTTCGCTATATGTGCATGCTGTCTGAGAGACAGTTTTGAGCGTTGTCTCAGAGCGCAGGATTTTTATTTATTTTTTGCCACATTGTAGACTTTGAACGGTTAAATACACACGCTTGTATGTGTCAAAATGCTTGTCTTTGCAATTGTCCTCAGAATTACTGTAATTTAGGTCTTAAAGGAGTAGTTCACTTTCAGAACAAAAATTTACAGATAATGTACTCACCCCCTTGTCATCCAAGATGTTCATGTCTTTCTTTCTTCAGTCATCAGGAAATTATGTTTTTTTGAGTAAAACATTTCAGGATTTCTCTCCATACAATGGACTTCTATTGTGCCCCCGAGTTTGAACTTCCAAAATGCAGCTTCAAAGGGCTCTAAACGATCACAGCCAAGGAGAGAAGGGTGTTATCTAGCAAAACGATGGGTTATTTTCTAAAAAAAAGTTACAATTTATATACTTTTTAACCTCAAATGCTTGTCTTTGTCTAGCTCGGCAAGGCGAGCGTTTGAGACTAAAAAGTATATAAGTTGTAAATGTTTTTAGAAAATAACCCATCGTTTTGCTAGATAAGACCCTTCTTCCTCGGCTGGGATCCTTTAGAACCCTTTGAAGCTGCATTTTGGAAGTTCAAACTCGGAGGCACCATAGAAATCCATTATATGGAGAGAAATCCTGAAATGTTTTCCTCAAAAACATAATTTCCCTACGACTGAAGAAAGAAAGACATGAACATCTTGGATGACAAGGGGGTGAGTACATTATCTGTAAATTTTTGTTCTGAAAGTGAACTATTCCTTTAAATGAAAGCAAACAGCTGAGAAAGAAAACATTTGTGTAACAGTATATTGGATCCGGGCAGCAAAAAAAAAGCTTTTTTGCAGTTTGTAACATAGCTATCCTTCAATGTAAACAGTCTGCAAAGTTGTTAATCAAAAAAGTGCATTATACATAAAGATATTGTCTCTCAAAAGAAAAAGTCGACAAGGAATCGCTTTAACGAGTCGTTATATTTTCAAATCTTCTGTCTGTTACTGATCTACATCACTGGGTAACACATTAGCATAATCCCCGCCTGCCCGCGAAATGTGAACAGTCTGATCTGCCCAAAAACACTTCCGCTAGTTAGTGTGTTTTCATGTCGAGAAGACACTGTATTCTGTGCTGTGAAAGCAAGTTTGTTTTGTTTTCATTGCCGTAAGATGATGATGTGAAGAATCAGAGGTTAAAATACATTTTTTTCCACTATACCACAGCAATACAATTCAAACTTTTTGTTGTGTGATCATCACTTTACAGAGAACTACTTCTCAAATCTTGGCTTTTATCTTCTTTGGCTTCTAATCTTCTTTATGTGGACTAACAAGTATCTCCGAACCACAACCCGTAAGTACAATTGATATGTTATGTGTACATTTTCAAGTGAGTGCTCAAAATTTCTAGTTTTTTGTGCTATTGATGTATACCTAGTGCAGCTTTAGGTTTCCAGGTAAACCACAATGTTACTGTTTTACTAAAATAGTTTTGATAATTCATTGTGAACCCACTATTTCCTAAGAATATGTTGATTAATGTAGACTGTCATTGTTCTAATTACTTTGTTTAATAATAAAGAATGTAACTTAGACATATATTGGTTTACAAACTGTGTTGTTTCATTAGCACTCGGCTAACGTATCCACCATTATTGTTTTGTTATGTGTTTACAGTTTAGCAGTTGAACTTTAGCTGTGGGTACGATTCACTTGCATAAGTGTTAAACAAAGTGTTTTTATGTCATTATTTTAAGAACGAATTGGAGCACTACTATATTATTGCTTTTATGTAAAGGTGCATCAGGGTTGTCAGGTTTTCACAACTAGCCAAATCGTGGGTCCAACGTAAAAACAAAAATCGGATTTTGGGGTGTAAAATAGATGCATTTTCACAACAAAACCCACCCAATTGCTACTCAAAAGCAGCCCAATTGTGTTTCAAGGAGAGTCCCCCATAAAAAAATCGCATTTGCATTCCCATTTGTCAGGGTTTCCCTGAGAAATTCGCATTCCAGGAGCTAAATAAGACATTATCGGGTTGCTTCAACCCGCGGACATCAAAAACAACCACAGACTTGGTAGCGCTTGCTAACTTGCTCAAGTACTCCTCTCTGTGCCAGTCACAACAGGCTTTGCCAGCTGACCAATCAGAGCAGAGTAGGTGTATGGATGGGAGGGGTTTACAGACATTATGCTCAGAACTGATTTCAACTAACCGTTTTACAATCATTGACAAATGTATAAATGTATATTCTGAATAAATTTCAGTGTTATCTAACCTTAGATGCATTCAAACCTATTGTAGGGGACTCCAACACAATATTAGGACACTTTAAAAAACCACATGACCTGCTCTTTAAAGTGACAACAGTCCTGCTGTCTGTCGTTTATGGCAATCAAACAACAAATAAGAGAAAATCTCTCACTGCTCTTGACTAAATCACTTTTGTAACTTTAATAAGAAGAAATATATATTTAATTTACACAGTGAATAATATGCAGTGTTTTATGCATTTTATTACTTTATACACTGTATGTTGCATTTCTTATTTATTCGTTCTACTGATATTTGTTCTACTAGTTTCTTATTTTTATTTAATCATGACAGTTCACTTGTCTTCAGTGAGTTTTCTGTGATATTGACACTGGTGAAATGTCTATGGTATAAAAAATGTTGATATTAGGGCTGTTCAATTTACCGAAATTATCAAAATATCGCAGATGCACATATCGCAATATTCATATCACTACAGCTTGCAATATTTGGGCCCATGAACAAAATACAAAGAGAAAATCACTTACTGCTCTTGCCTAAATAACTTTTGTAGCTGAAATAAAAAGCAGTGCATATTGAATTAATAGAGTGAAGACTAAGCAGTGTTTTATTTTTCCTTTTTATTATTCAGTTCCTAAACTGATGTTAAAATGACATTATGTAATGCTAGAGTAAAACGAATGCTACCGTTCACTTTCAGAAGTTGTTGTACGGGTGCTTTCTTCTCAAAAAAAGTGAAAAATGTATGCTAGTTATATCAGAATAAAAAACAGAATGAGCTTTATTCGCCAAGTGTGCACAAACACAAGGAATTTGTTGTGGTTTTATAGGAGCTCTTGATACATAAATAACCTCTCTCTCTCTCTCTCTCTCTCTCTCTCTCTCTCTCTCACACACACACACACACACACACACACACACACATATACATATATATATATATATATATATATATATATATATATATATATATATGTATGTATGTATGTACATAAAAACAAACACACACTATATTGCCAAAAGTATTGGGACATCTTAAAATTCTAACATGACAATGACTCTGTGTATAAGGCAAGGTTCAAATAGAAATGATTCCAGTCAGTGTGGAAGAACTTGACTGGTCTGCAGAAAGCCAAGTCCCAGCTGTGACTTTAAATGCAGATGTATTTAAAAATTGTATTTCCATCTCTGTTGAAACAATTTTGGATTTGTCTAAATGACTGTACACATATGTACAAGTCATTGGTGTTTGGTGATGAGTTTTTGGCTATCAAGTTATCAGTTTGAATGTTTAATCTGTGTGCAATGACAGGTAGCATGTACTTGCATATTAATAGCTTTCTTGTCCTTAAGATATACAATAAAAGATATTAAACTCTGTGTCAAGAAAGATTTCAGCCCAAGCAATGTTAAATTAAACGTCAAAACATTCTAGTTATTGAGTTGCACTTGACTGACTCCCTTGATTATGCACTTATTTGAGATCCTTTGAACTTTGAAATTACTTTTGAGATACAGTTCCATTTGACTGGTTATACCACAATGTGAAAAACGTCATCTACTGTGATTAACAGTACAATGTGAGCAGGGTTTCCTGTAAAGACGTCTGTGTTGTTATAAGATAGGAGGTATTTTATTGGAGGCTTGTTTATGTTCAGAAGATATCATCAAAACGCACACAAAGGCAGCAAACACTTGCAAGCTGTTTAGATCATAGCCGAGCAGACACAAGACTGACAATCTCCTTTTTAATTTCTTTATTTTAGCTCATGCATCTGGTCTCTAAATGTTAAAGGAATCTTCAAAGACTTGAGTTTGATGTTGCAAGTCCATTCATATCAAGATACTTATAAATATGAGAGATGAATGTGTCATATTTATTTTCCATCAGACGGTTGCTTTTGCAATGTGCCTTGATATGAGACACATTTTAGGTCAAAACAGCTTAGAGTCTGTCTTCTGCATTTTCAGAGTATCTTGATATAATTTAAAGCAGCCAACTCAAACTTTCTAGATGACTCCCATCCCACAGGCCAAAGAGTCACAGCACTCCTAAGTTTTAGGGTCACATATTGTAGGTTTTTTCAATCAATCCAAGCTGAATTTAATGGGCCAGACATTGATAGAATAGCCCGAGGTCTCACTATGCTGTTAAAGATGAAAACACACAAGGGGACAATGTCTCGTATTATTATACTTCTAAAACATCACTATCAATGATTGTGTGTTGCAGAAGGGAGTGGTATGCACACTAGCCCGACCGAATCAATAGTCATTTCCTCCATATTACACACTCTTCTCTCTGGGTTTCAAATAACTCGCAGTAGCTGGGAGTTATAGATTTCTGCCCCATGGATTCATCCAGCATTGATGAGTTTGGTTGTTGGCTCATTACAGCTGTCAAAGAGTAATGTTTGCACATAGCTTTCTCAGCTCCGTTCCTACAAAAAAGAAAGAAAGAAAAGAAAAAAAAAAAACACACTGGGTAATCTGTTTCCCTGAGACTTTTTGCAACCCAGCTCATGTCAGTTCACATTCGCTGATGTGAAATGATGGTGAAATGTACTTGTCAGACACCTGCTCTCCAAACTCTGAGTCTTCCCAACAGTAAACGTACTGTTCTGACATAATTTTAAATGAATATTCCTGGTTCACTACTAGTTAAGCGTAATTAACAACACTTGCATAATGCTTGCATTATCGTAATGAACTTCAACTTGCTCCTATCTTCCTTTAAATACAACAGAAACAAAAACAACGTCCAACTATTGGTCCAATCCATAAATGTGATTCAATAGGATATTCACAAGACTGTATTAACAACAAAGTCTCTTTTAAAGCAAGTTAGTTAATTTGCCGGCCATATTTGCGATGCCTCCGGCAGCTATTTTAAAGTCCTATCTACTTTAATGGGGAAATCCTGAAATCTCAAAAACTGTTTACGTTTAAATAACATAAAATTGACTTCAAATCAGCACCAAAATCTGACATTAACATAAATAGTTCCGTACCATAAATAGTATTAAAAAGCTTATATTTCAGGTTGGTCCAGTCAATACGCATATGCGGTCCTAAGCGCACGTCTCAGGACACTGACTGTTTCTATGGCAACCAGAGCTTTCAATGGCAGCTGTGATGACACATTGACTTTACCAATTATTTAGAAGACAGAACTGATTCCACCATATTTCGTCTTTCTCCTATTCAAAGTACTCTGAATGCATCTTCTTTGTACATCTGAAGTCTTTTGTAAATGGCTTCAATGGGAAGAAAAATAACTTACTTTTTCTGTGTAAAGTTGTATCCACTTTTGCAACTGTTTTTAATGAAAATATAACACTTAAAACCTTAAAATTTCTGTAAAAATTAATATAAGATTCATATTTTTGCTTTTAAATCTTAAATGCTATCACTGTCTCGTGTGATCTCAGTTTTATTTTTCTTTCTTTCTTTCTTTCTTTCTTTCTTTCTTTCTTTCTTTCTTTCTTTCTTTCTTTTTCTTTCTTTCTTCTTGTATATGATATGAATGAAAGTATCAGATTTTAATAGAACATGTGACCACAAAACCAGTAATAAGAGTATTTTTTTAATTGAGATTTATACAAGAATAAGCTTTTTGTTGATGTAAGGTTTGTTAGGATTTGACAATATTTGGCCAAGATACAATTATTTAAAAATATGGAATCTGAGAGTGAAAACCACCAAAAATTGTGAAAACTACCTTTAAAGTTGTCCAAATTAAGTTCGTAGCAATGCATATTACTAATGAAAAATTACGTTTTTATATATTTACTGTAGGAAATTTACAAAATATCTCTATGGAACATGATCTTTACTTAATATTCTAATGATTTTTGGCATAAAAGTAAAATTGATAATTTTGACCCATAGAATGTGTTTTTGGCTATATAATCACCAAGTGCCTCATTTTGAAATATTTTTGCGTGCATTTGACCGTTTAGGCGCGCACCTTGAGGTAAAAGCGAACATTAACGTTAAAATGTCCGTGTTCTGCTCCGTCTCTGAGCGCATACACAGAACAGAACAAGTTTTAAAAACACAACATCAAAGAAACATTAATAAATTAAGCACGTCAAAACGTACAGGCGTGTTAAACATTAACTTACCAGCGTAATCCATGGGCCTTCATCATGACTCCATCCCTGTCTCTGCCTGCTTGGCTGCTTCACGACCGCCTGCCTGCAAGTGCTGCTGCGTTGGGGGAGGAAAACAGAAAGTTAAGCGGGAAATTCAAATGTTCTTACAGAAAGTTAGAAACTCAGACGTGTTTATAACTAAAAAAAAATAAACGGCAACCAAGCGAAATTTACACTTATATTTTACCATTAACCTACCTGTGTAACTTCACTCTAAAAAATCTTTCACGACGACTTTCTTCCCGCCTGTTTTCCGCCAGCGTACTTGTGCTGCTACTGGAGCAAAACGGGAAAATAACATTAGAATAAAGTGTAAATCAGTTTAGAAAGATGTATATAAGCATTTTCTCTACTTACTAATTTAATTTGTGTCTTCTGTCAGATGGTTTCTCGTGTCTCTGTCCTGCTGCTGCTTCAGCAAATTTCAGCATGACAAGAAAAATTACTGCCTTGTGTCATATAACTTATATCGACCAATCAGCGCGGTTGTCAAAGCAGAATTTCAAGCACGACCAATCATTTTAAACAAAGACATGGTGAATCTTTCAAATTAAATAAGTTCAGAGAACTTAAAATATTAATTAAAACGTTTTTTGCTGCCAAATGAGTAAGTTAACCACACCTGTTTAAGTTTTGATGCCAAAACTTGGCATTTTAAGTAATGTCAAGTTATATTAACTTAATTTCTTTATTAATGACAACAGTGGGGTTTACAGTGTATTGCTACAAAAATACCTGTGCTTTTCATGGTCCAGGGTCACATATACTACATCTTGATGTAATGGCCATAGGTAATGTTGAAGGTTTTTGTGGACCTAGACTCCTGAGGTCTGGTTTTCACAGTGTAGATCAAAATGGGAGAACATTCTATAAATACTTGATTTTTTTTGTGAAACATTGGTAATCTACATCGCTCAAAATTTGAAGGAATATTAGCTGTAGGTATACTACTGTTCTACTAACATGATTGACAAAATAACCAGAGAATTTTAACAAAAAAAAAAAAAAAAAAAAGTGGAAAACAGTAATAGAATAGTAACCACTGTAGCACAAAAGAATATTACAACTAAAATTTTGTAGGGTTACAGCTGTCAGAAATTAGAAGGGAGTCTAGAGGCCTTTTTTTTTTTTGCGCTGGTGTGATCTTGGTCCATGTTTTACTCTTTTCCATAGTTTGGTAACTGTATTGGGTTTCTTAGCCATAACTTTGTTACCAATGATTTTCCAGAGATTCGGGTTTAGATCAGAACTCTAGGCTGGCCATTTTATTATTTCAGTGTTCTTAGCTTCAAGGAACTGCTTTTTCTGTTTTGCAGTTTGACTGGGTCATTCCCTTGCATGAAAATTGCAGGCTGATGGAGGTTCTGATAAACATTTGCATTTACCCTGCCGTGCAGCTGGAAAAGAGGCCCAAATCCTGCTGCAGAAAACATCCCTCGAACCATGACACTTCCTCCTTCACCTTTCACTGACTTCTTTACACACTTGCGCTTCAGTCTTTCCTCAATTTAAGGCCGAACCAAATATTTCCTATCAGACCCAAATAAAATAAACTTGCTCTCATTGCTAAAATGAACTTTGGATTACTTTTTCTTTATCCACACAACATGTTCCTCAGCTAATGTGAGCTTAGCCTTTTGATTCTTTCTGTTGATGAGAGACTTGGACACTGCAGAGTGCACTTTCAGGCCGACTTCCCTTAAACATGCTGAGAGAGCTCCTTACCCTGTTTAGCACTGAACTGGCAAGCAATTCCAGCGACAGTGTTGAACCTATTCCCCATTGAGAGTTTCCCCATTATCCTGTCTTCTCATGCATTTGTCTTATGTGGACGACCAGCCGTTTTGGGGAACTTGAATGACTTTGTGTCATTGTAAAGCTGCTATATTCGAGAAATCACAGATTTGGAATGACCAACTTCTCTAGCAGTGGCTGAAAGGGTCATCCCTTTGGCCGTCATCTAGACCTTCTGTCGCAGGGTTTCAGTCATCTTAGAGTGGCCCGCCATCTTGTGAATTTATGAAATATGCTTAAAAACTGACACTTTACTCGTGTTAGGAAAACTTCAAATAAGACTAAGCAGTGACCTTGAAATTTAGAAGATTATAGGTTGTTCTCTAATTTTGATCTCCACTGTACATGGAGTCGGAATTTGTTTTCTCTTTATCACTAATGGATGTGACTGTTATATATTTTATTGAATTGCAAATGGTGAATGACCCTCAGCTTTCATATCTGAGTGCTTTCCCTCAAGTTTCACTCACACCCTTCGCCTTCGCTCAATCACTTCCTTTTCTTTGTTGTTATATTTTAGCCAGCCTGAAATTCATAAAGGCGAAGGTTCAGAATAGCCTTCCTACTTACCTGTTTTAAGCAACAGGGTATGTGAAGAGGTCCTGGGAGAGACATTAAAAGCACAATATTTTCTTCAAATTGCTCATTTAAATGTGTGCAGAGGCTGTTTTTTCTGGTAAGTCATGACAGAAGTACGATAAGAAGCAGGAAGCATCTGTTTTTCACCCAGGAAAGGTCCTGCTTATTTGCTTTGCACTGATGGCCTCAGTAAAGCTGCAAATTATACATATGACTTTACGCACGATGGAAAAAGTTGAAAAGTTGGATATTCAAACTCCATAGAGAAAATAAACTTATTTCAGACTTATTATATTTGTTCCACCAAAAATATAATAAGATACACAATTCAGAAGAAACCAATATGAATAAATCTGTGACCTTTTCAGATGATCTTCTGTGTCCTTTCTGTACTTTTACCTAAAGGCAAATGGTTAGAATGGCAGAAATAATAAAGCAAATTCATTTTGGTGATCAGCAAGCAATTCCGTATGCATTTAGAGAAAATATAAATAGCCTCCCTTATTAATCCTAAATAAATGATTAGATCATAATCATAGCAAATTGAGAACTGACTAAAATGTGTGTTTCAGAGTAAGATGGTCATTTCATTCTTCCATTTTCCAGTTGTCATGGTGGTCGCAGTGATCCTGCATATTTGCTGCTAAGCTGTTAATGCTGTTTTTCTCTTCTCCTCTCAGTCTGTTAACAGCTCTGTATTGATCCGTTCCTTTAATCCGTTCTGAGAAGAAGCAAACACAAGGAGATTATGGCTATGACCACAGTGCACAGCTACAGAGTGTTGAGGGATGTACACTTCGTCTATTTCCGTAAGGCCAAAAAGAAAGGAGTGAATTCACTGTTGCTTTTTTTTTTGGACTAAATCCTTAACAAATAATCAAGCTATCAGTTGCAATATGCAGGCTGTAGTTTATATGAAATACAAACAGCAACATTCATAAATGGGATCAGTGCATTCTGGAAGCAACAACAACCACCTGTTGAGATTATTAAATCAGTGGAGCACTCATTTATTCGATATTATACCCTCAGTGAATAATGCAAATGAAAGTAATAAAGGACGTACAGTTCATAAACTCCGTCAGCTTGTATTCCATGCTAAAGGGAGAAATGTTTTTATGAGGGAATTTATCATCAGAGCCATGGAAGCACGGTACATCTGGATGAAAACAGAGGAGATTCATCAAATATAAGGGATCATTTACCTAAATGAGAGTGCAGCTAGTCAAAGACCATTTCAGGATATACTACTGCATTTAATGTACCCACTTTTTCATCCCCAATACTTTGAGCAAAGGAGGTTGGTTAGTTTTTTTCTTTTTATCATGTCGTTCCAAACCCATAAGACCTTCGTTAATCTTCAGAACACAAATTAAGATATTTTTGATGACATCCGAGAGCTTTCTGACCCACCATAGACAGCAGGAGTCCTACCACATACAGGGTCCAGAAGGCTACCAAAAACATTGAAAAAATGGTCCATGTGACATTAGTGGTTCAACCGTCATTTTATGAAGCTACGAGAATTCTTTTTGTTCTGCAAAAAAACTAAAATAACAACTTTATTCAACAATTCATCTCCTCTGCGTCACTCTAGCACCATTTTGGAAAGTACCAGAAGTCATGCGCGTACTTTCCTACAAACGTTAACTAGGTGAAGACAAACTAAGCTCTTACGGATTTGGAACTACATGAGGGTGAGTAATTATTGGCTGAATTTTATTTTTGGGTGAACTGTCCCTTTAAACTGATATTGTTACATCTCATCCCATGTTACAACCAATCCCTCTTCATAACACTTTTGTTTTACTCATTGGAGCATGTTGCAGGCAACAGGCTTTGGCTTGTTTCCAGCTCAACCAAAAACCTGTAGCCTGTCCTGGAAAGGGGACAAAAAATCTCTCATTCTCACCTTCTGCTCATGGTGGCCACAAATTTCAAACGAATCAATTGAAGTCCATTGATTCAACCTGACAGGTACTTCAGGCACAAAGCTCAGGTTGTGCTGCTTTGCACCGCATGTAGGAGAAACCCGAAGCTCAGCTGCTAAATTTGGGACCTTAAATGTCAGCTCAAATGAAGTGTCTGCTGTTCCACTCCACTGTGAGTCTTAGAGGTTGAGAGGAGATGAGAAAATGAAGGGCCCATGGCAGGAACAGAGCCCTTAACCATCATTCAGACAGATGGATGTGAGTGACCTGCCTTGAGCAGTCAGGCCACGGTAACACCCCGATACTAAAGCTCAAATCAGTCAGAGCCTTGTCTGAAGCTACTGAGGGCCAATTGAGATTGTTCCATCTGCTGTTGATGTTTCGATACAGGGAGTGTTAGAAAGGTGACATGCCATCATTTGCTAAACACTTGAGAATGTTGTTAGTTAAACAACTTTGCATGTTTTTTTTTCAAGGTTTCATTGGGTTCTCGATTTCGTGATCCTGCGGCTGAAGTACCATAAATAGATATGTTGGATGTAAAGTGCCTGTCCAATTCAAGCTGTTTTCTTTGTGTAGGACTTGAGTGATGTCAAGATATTTTCCATTTCCACCATGTGTTAGTAAAGATTTTTCCTTGAGAGCTGAATATTTTGCAAATGCTGTGCAGAAAACCTATTGATTTAATATTTTTTGAACCTGTTGTCATTACTATGGGCCTCTGAGTCTGGAAATACTTCAGACTTTTAGCATAAGAAGTTAGAAATGGCATTGAGGGTAAATTAATATTTTTTATTTCAGTTCATTAGTTCAAGCAGCCGCATTTGTGTCAATGTTAGCATAAAAAAAAGAAAAATTCCCATTGGTTAAAAAAATCAGTTACACTCTTAAAAATAAAGGCTACAAAACTGTTTTTTGCAGCGATGCCAATTGAAGAACCATTTTGGTTCCCCAAAGAACCAATGAACAGTTCCTAAAATAACCATTTTGACGAATATTTAAAAAAATCAAAAGAACCTTTTTTTGACTAGGGCTGTCCCCGACTATGAATTTTCATAGTCGAATCAGAATTTTCGAATCTTTCTATAGTCGACCGATAGTCGAATCATCTAGGCTTATGTGCGTGTGTGAATGGGTTGGGAGGGGCACGACACTATAGTCAGCAGGAGGGTAAAACTATTTTTATTTTATTTTATAAGCGACCAAAACTGCCTGCCAACTGACAGACAAACTTATTTAGGTTTAAATAAAAACACAGAACGCGTCTTTTAGTTCTAAAAACGCGAGGCGCACAGCACTGCCTTTTTTGGTGACTTTTAATGAAAGAGCAGTGTGCTGCGGTTTTTTTATGTTGCTAAGCAACGACCAAAACAGCTGTCCTGTCAGTCAATTCAAAGGATTATAGCGCGAGCGCTCTAAAATCTTAGTTTTTTGCTGTTAAGTAAACTGTCATATTAGCAGAAACCCTAAATAATACAGCTCCGGGTTACCCACGATAGACACCAAAGGTTTCTCCTCCATTTCTTGGAGTCTCCGGACTTTTTAAGCAACGGTAAACTTTCGCCATCACAACAGAAGGCCCGCCTCTCCATTCATTCGATTGGACAATGGAAAAGAACGCGAATGACGTTGGGCGTTTTTCCGCTCAGAGTTGATTTTTTTTTCAACTTCAGGCGCTCAGAGCGCTCCTGCAAAACGCGAGGCGCAGGAGGCGGTGAAAACGCGAGGCGCCGGGGGCGTATAAACAGCGTGCAGAACGCTCACTGCCAACAGAAAACCATTCAAAAGAGGCGCCTCCAACTGCAAAAACGCGTTCGGTGTGATCGCCGCCATCCCTGCCGTCAAGATGGTCCTCATCTCGTCATGCATCAGGGAAAGTGAAAATTAAATTAGTCACAGGGGTGGTTGGATTTATTCACAAACACGTTAAAAATATTTATTGAACGCTTCTTTCTTTTCACTTTTGTTTTTACTGCATTATCATAATCAAAGGCTGTATATAACTTAATATAACCGTACAAAACCAGTAGTTCTGTGTGCAATTAGACATTGAGCACCCCCATATTGGCAAAATGGTATGATGCTCGTTTCACCCGCGAAGATTCGACTGTGAGATCGGTGGTCGAATCAGGCTCCGCATATCGATGCATCGAATCTTCGACTATTCGGGGACAGCCCTATTTTTGACTATGACTATTTTGACTATTTTGAACCTTTTCTGCATTTGAAATTCTCCATGGATATTCAAGGTTCTTCACAGAACCATTGATGCCAATAAAGAACCTTTATTGTATTATGCAAATGTGTAAGACATCAATGTTCAAAAGTGTCTGTAACTTATCACGATTTGCAGTGGTAATCTTATAATGATATATAATTTGACAAATCTGATTTTGCAGGAGATGTCAGTTCAACATCATTCGTCCAGTCCGTAAACAGAAGGAAGACCCAGCTACTATATGCCGCATGTGAGTGTTTGTAGCTTGTCCTTACAGTAGTTACTTAGAATTAAACTTGCCATTTCAATAGGTAAAGTACTAAACGGCAATGATTGTTGACATCTGAGGGAATCATCTGGAATTGCAGAGAGTCTGCATTCAAAAAGACAAAGCGATAGAGCCCGTGCTAAAACGAGAGTAAATGTCGGCATGGCTTTTGCGAAAATGTGAACAATTGAGACCTGAAGGGATTAAAAACTGAGGCAGAGATGTTTCTTTTTCTGCTGAACAGGTAAGACTTTTCAGTGGCTCAATATGTAGCTAGCTATCATTAGAGCCATTGTTCTCTTGATTTAGTTAGGCATTGAGTTTCCTTTGTTTTTGTTTTTTTCTCATTTTGTGGTAAATTGCACTTATTTTCTGCTAGGTATGAAAGAGAGCAATTCTGCTCTGTGATCCGAGTGATCTAATCTGAGTAATTATTAGATCTTAACTTCAGTAACGTGATTTATTTGTAAACATTTATGTATTTATTTGGTCAGAATAAAAGCTGCAGATATGATTCTTGTTCAGTGGGACATACAGTCAAGCCCAAAATTATTCATACCCCTGGCAAATTCTGACTTAAAATTACGTTTATTCAACCAGCAAGTTTTTTTTTTTTTTTTTTTGACCGGAAATAACACAGGCTTCTCCAAAAAGATAATAAGATGATGTACAAAAGGCATCATTGTGGAAAAAAAATATTTCTCAGCTTTTATTTACATTTGAACAAAAAGTGGTATGTCCAAAATGATTCATACCCTTTGCAAACTGTCACAGTCTATGGGAAAATCCAAAGTTCTATACCATTTCAAATAGTCCAAGCTGTTTTAAAGCATCCTAATTACCCTGATTCATTGGGAACAGCTGTTTTAATCAACTCAACAGGTGAAAAACAGAAGCTCTCTGCTGTTGGTTTGTGTGATCAGTCATGGCTAAGACAAAGGAGCTCACTGAGGACAAGATGTTCTGCACTGTGAAAAATCTCAGAGGACGTGGTCGGAAGCCAAAAGTGACACCTGTGCTGGCCAGGAGGATAGTAAGAGAGGTAAAAAAGAATCCAAGGATCACCACCAAGGCCATCCTGATGAATCTGGGCTCTGCTGGTGGCAACATCTCAAGGCAGACAGTCCAACAGACACTGCTGGGTTCTGCAGACCAAGAAGGACACCACTTCTCCAGATAAGGCACACAAAAGCCTGCTTGGCAAATGCTCACCTGGACAAAGAAGAAGAATTCTGGTCTTCTTTTTTTATGGTCAGATGAAACAAAAAAAATTGAATTGTTTGGCCACAATGATGTAGCCTTCATTTGGTGTAAAAAAGGAGAAGCCTTCAACCCTAAGAACACCATCCCCACTGTCAAACATTGTGGTGGGAACCTAAGGTTTTTTTTTTTTTTTTTACCTAATCACAGTAAACTGCAGCATGAAAAAGGAGCAAAACATCAAAATTCTCAACAACAACATCAGGCAGTCTGCAGAGAAACTTGGGCTTGGGCACCAGTGGACATTTCAGCACAACAACAACCCAAAACACACAACAAAAGTGCTGAAGAAATGGTTAGCAGACTAAGAAATACATTAACGTTTTGCAGTAGCCCAGCCAGAGTCCTGACTTAAATCCAATTGAGAATCTGTGGAGGGAGCTAAAGATCAGGGTGATGGCAAGGAGACCCTCCAACCTGAAAGAGTTGAAGCTCATCGCTAAAGATGAATAGGCAAAAATACCAGTGGAGACATGCAAAAAGCTGGTCAGCAATTATAGGAAGCGTTTGATTGCTGTAATAGCCAGTAAAGGCTTTTCTATGTTCTAAAATGGAGGTTACAGTAAAGCATGTACAATGGACGTGAACTGGTCCAATTTATAAAGGATTTAAAAGCAGAAATGTATACACTTACTGTATGTTTATTTTCTTGTTTATTATTTGAACCATTTTAAGCTGTTGTTTTAGGGTTTTATGCTTTTATGGGGCATTAAAGTCATGTTTAGAGTTGAATGCATACAAATGTCATTGCAACACATTGCATTACAACTGGGAAACTTGGGATTTACTTTAAACCTGAGTTTCTGAGTTTCCAGACACAATGAATACAGTATGCAATAAGGGTAAATTTGTTGAAATTAATAGGCTATATTTTTTCATTTACAATAAATCTTCATTCAAGTTGCATGTACAAAATCCCATAGTATTGTACAATTTCAATTTAAAACAAATCAAGCTTCTTCATAACAAAAAGTGAAGAGCAAAAACCTACCTGATTTTATGACGAAAACGTACCTGACTCGAAATATGTAGCAATAAGTACATATCACTGCAGTTTCCAACAGAAATGAACACTAGAGGCGGTAAAACAGCTAGCACTTGTAATCATTTTCGTACACAGTTATGATTAGAGCTCCAAGGGTTAGTAAGCTTTTTTTATGTTAAAGCCATGTTAACATATTGTTTATGTCTTGTGGTTGTACTGTTGACACTATTAGCCCTATTTACCTTCATTGTAAGTGCCTCATAACTCAGAATTTCATAATTTACCTTGATTCCTTCAGTTCCACACAAAACAATTAAGTATGGAAAAACTGCTTTTGAATATCAACATGCAATATATGCCTCAAGTTTAGCCTAAGGGATCTCTCTCAAACAAGCTCCCATCAGCGATAAAACCAATGTACGTTGGGACCCCCTTTACCTTTCTGCATCACAGCCATTCTCATTCAGTACATCAGCACCATCTTCAGTTTGGCTACAACATCCCCAATGTCCTATATGCTGCCAGAGCATAGATACTTGAAATTTGACTTCGACCACAAATCATTTTTAATGAATCCCTCCGCTCCTCTCGCAAAAGACTCTCCTGCTTCCAGCCTCAGTTACTTACAAAGGATGGCAGATGATAAAATAGAGCTGTGCAGCTTCTGTGCTTTGTGCAACAAACTATTTTTGGTCACAAAGAAATAATCTTTAAGAAAAACCATCTCCAAGGAAGCAGGAACAGATTGCATTTGACTAACTTTGTTTTATTTGTCAGAATTTAAATTAGTCTGCTCAACAAAAGTCAAATTTATTAGCTAACTTTTGATTTATCTGTAATCACTGATAATGTAATTAACACTGTGCCTAAAGTATTATTAAATGGCAGTCATTATTCAGGATAATGTGCTTTATATCTTTTTATGTGTTGTATCTATTATCATTTTAATTATATTATATTTTTATGAATTCAGTTTTTTTTATATTAGTTTATACTTATATAAATATATATTTTCCTTAAAAATAAGTGAGGGGAAAAATAAAATAATAATAAAAAATATATGTAATCATATGTGTCCACAAAGAGTTCTGGGAATGTCCTTTTAGGGTTTTCACCCTAAATTATATAGTAATTCAAATGCTGTCTCATGAATAATTCATACGTAATTTACGAGGTGGCTAATTCATTTAAATTCGTACAACCTTACTTGTTCAATTTTGTATGATTTGTCTACACCACAGTGACAGGTAGGATTGGGGCGGGGTTAGGGGGTAGATTATTCATAAAAAAATCATACGTAATTTACTAGGTCAGTGGTTCTCAATCCTGGTCCTGGAGGACCCCTGCTCTGCACATTTTGCATGTCTCTCTTATTTAACACACGTGATTGAGATCTTCAGCTTGTTAGTTCAGTTCATGGATCTCTACTAATGAGCTGATGATCTCAATCAGGTGTGTTAAATAAGGGAGACATGCAAAATGTGCAGAGCAGGGGTCCCCCAGGACCAGGATTGAGAACCACTGTACTAGGTGGCTAATTCATTTGAATTCGTACAACCTCACTTGTACAATTTTGTACGATTTGTCTACGACCCAGTGACGGGTAGGTTTAAGGGTAGGTTATTCATACAAATTCATACGTATTTTACAAGGTGGCTAATTTTTCAAATTCATGCGACCTCACTTGTACAATTTTGTACAATTTGTCTACACCCCAGTGACGGGTAGGATTGGACGGGGTTTAGGGCAAGGATATTCGTACAAATTCATATGCAATTTACGAGGTGACTAATTCGTTTAAATTCATATGACCTCACTTGTACAACTTTGTACAATTTGTCTACACCCCAGTGATGGGTAGGATTGGACGGGGTTAGGGCAAGGTTATTCATACAAATTCATATGCAATTTACGAGGTGACTAATTCGTTCAATTTCCCATGACCTCACTTGTATGAGTTTGTACGATTTGTTGACACCCCAGTGATGGGTAGGTTTAGAGGCGGGGTTAGGGTATGTTATTCGTACAATTAGGTGGGTAATTGGTTTGAATTAGTATGAATTCACCCCAGTAATGGGTAGTTTTAGGGGCGGGGTTAGGGGTAGGTTATTTGTACAAATTCATACGCATTTTATGAGGGTCTAATTTGTTCGAATTCATACAACCCTACTTGTTTTGTGCAATTTGTCTAGATCCCAGTGATGGACAGATTTAGGGTAGATTATTCATACAAATTCAAACGTATTTTATGAGGTGGCAAATTCATTTGAATTCGTACCAATTCTCCCCAGTGATGTGTAGGTTTAGGGGCGGGGATAAGGCTAGGTAATTCATACAAATTCATACGCATTTAACGAGGTGGCTAATTTGATCGAATTCGTACAACCCTACTCATACGATTTTGTACAATTTGTCTAGATCCCAGTGACAAGTAGGTTTAGGGGCGGGGTTAGGGGTCGGTTATTCATACAAATTCATATGTATTTTATGAGGTGGCAAATTAGTTTGAATTTGTATGAATTCACCCCAGTAATAGATAGTTTTAGGGGCGGGTTAGGCGTAGGTTATTTGTACAAATTCATACGCATTTTACGAGGGTCTAATTTGTTCGAATTCATACAACCCTACTTGTTTTGTGCAATTTGTCTAGATCCCAGTGACAGACAGGTTTAGGGTAGATTATTCATACAAATTCAAACGTATTTTATGAGGTGGCTAATTCGTTTGAATTTGTACAAATTCTCCCCAGTGATGGGTAGGTTTAGGGGCGGGGTTAGGGCTAGGTAATTCATACAAATTCATACGCATTTAACGAGGCGGCTAATTTGATCGAATTCGTACAACCCTACTCGTACGATTTTGTACAATTTGTCTAGATCCCAGTGACAAGTAGGTTTAGGGACGGGGTTAGGTGTTGGTTATTCGTACAAATTCATTTGTATTTTATGAGGTGGCAAATTAGTTTGAATTTGTATGAATTCACCCCAGTAATAGATAGTTTTAGGGGCGGGTTAGGGGTAGGTTATTCATACAAATTCATACGGATTTTATGAGGTGGCTAATTTGTTTGAATTCGTACAAATTCTCCCCAGTGATGGGTAGGTTTAGGGGCCGGGTTAGGGCTAGGTAATTCATACAAATTCATACGCATTTAACGAGGTGACTAATTTGATCGAATTCGTACAACCCTACTCATGGATCCCGACAAGGTTAAGGCTGTGGTGGATTGGCCAACCCCTGATTCCCGCAAGGCCCTGCAGAGGTTTTTGGGGTTCGCCAACTTCTACCGGCGTTTTATTCGCAATTTCAGCCAACTAGCCGCTCCTCTGACCGCCTTAACCTCCTCCAAGACGACGTTCAGGTGGTCCGATGCAGCTAACACTGCATTCACCAACCTCAAAAGCCACTTCATTTCGGGCTCCCATTCTTGTCGCCCCTGATCCTCACGTTTTTGATCGTTCGGAACGTCCACTCCCGAGCGCATCATTCCTGAGAGGTGTGTTATTGCCACTCTCACTTGGGAGGTGGAAACTAAGGTTCGCGTGGCCTTAGAAGGGGTATAGTCCCCGTCCGGGTGCCCACCGAGTCGGTTATTTGTGCCGGGGAACTTACGGTCCGACGTTATTCAGTGGTCTCACTGTTCTAATGTGGCTTGTCATCCAGGAATCAATCGCACCAAATTTCTCATTAAACAACGGTTCTGGTGGCCATCCATGGCCCGCGACACCCGAGATTTTGTTTTGGCCTCTTCAGTTTGCGCGCGTGCTAAGACTTCCAATTCCCTTCGAGTCCCTGGTCCAACATCGCGCTCGATTTCGTCTCTGGTCTCCCAACCTTCCCAGGGTACCACGGTTGTTTTGACCGTTGTGGACCGGTTCTCGAAGGCGTCTCATTTTATCCCCTTGCCTAAATTACCCTCTGCCAAGGAGACAGCGGTTACTGTCGTTGATCACGTCTTTCGCATTCATAGATGTGGTTTCCGACAGGGGTCCCCAATTCACCTCCAAGTTTTGGAGGGAGTTTTGCCGTCTGTTAGGGGCGAGTGCTGGTCTATCCTCTGGTTTCCATCCTCAGAGCAACGGGCAGACTGAAAGGGCTAACCAGGATCTCGAGAGAGTGTTGCGGTGTTTAGTCTCTCAGAATCCGTCCTCCTGGAGCCAGCAGCTCCCATGGGTTGAGTATGCGCATAACTCGTTACCAGTTTCATCCACGGGCCTCTCTCCTTTTGAGTGCAGTTTAGGTTACCAGCCACCCATTTTTCCCAGTCTGAATTCCGAAGTCACGGTTCCCTCCACCCACGCCTTTGTCCACAGGAGCCCGAGAGACTCTTCTCCGGTTGGGGATTCGCACCAAGGCTCAGGCCGATCGCCACCGGTCTAAGCCACCCGTCTACGTCGTTGGACAAAAAGTGTGGCTTTCCTCTAGTAATATTCCTCTCCGCTCCGTTTGTAATAAACTAGCACCCAAATCCTTAGTCCAGTGACGGTCCGCCTCAAAGTCCCTCCGGCGTACAGGAGAATTCACCCCGTCTTTCACGTTTCCAAAATTAAACCTGTTTTTCATTCCCCCATTAATCCGCCTGCCCCAGTTCCCCCACCGCCGCATCTTGTAGATGGGGAACTCACTTATTCGGTTCGGCGCATTCTGGACTCGAGGCGGAGGGGACAAGGAATTCAGTACTTGGTGGACTGGGAAGGTTACGGTCCGGAGGAAAGAAGTTGGGTTCCGGCTAGGGACATTCTGGATCACTCCCTTATTGATGATTACAATCTATGGGTAAGTTCCTCTGGGAGCGCCAGGAGGCGCTCCTAGGAGGAGGGGTACTGTCACGGTTTATGGGTTCACTTACTCATTTTTGCGTGTGTGTGTGTGTGTGTGTGTGTGTGTGTGTGTATGTTGGGAGTGTGCTTGTTTGTTGGTGTGTGTGTAGCAGCGTGGGTGTGGCTGGCTGTCGCTGATGAACTGATCAGGTTCAGCTGCGGCTCATCAGCACTGTTGCTCGCCCTGGCAGTCTCCTGTGTTTCTTCCCTCTGTGTTCGCCTCGTCTGGATTCCGACTTCATGGTCCATCGCCCTTCCTGCTACCACTCGGTTGTCTACTGGTCCCTATGCTACCGGCTTCCTCCATCAGCGGCTCGACCAGCTTTCTGACCCTCTATCATCATTTTCCCTGTCTGCTTTAAATAAACTGTCATTATTGCATTTCGCTATTGAATCCGGACTCTTTTTCCTGACAATTATGTATGGTTTCTGTAGGAATTATGCATTTTTCTCACAGTGTACAATAGCTGATTGTTCAGTTTCTATTATTATTATATAATAATTATATATTAATATATAATTATTATATAATAATAATTATTATAATAATAATTATAATAATTATAATAATAATAATTTTATTATTATTATTATTATGTAAGTACAATAACAAAACAGTGCAATAATACTTTGTACAATACCAATATCATATTAGCAAAATCTTAATATAACAGTAAATATTTAAAAAACAGCAAAAAGTATTCACTGACTTGTTTCATACTGTGCTTATTTGAACATTAGGTATTCTAAGTTATTATTCAGGCATGAAATATTTGAATTCAAGTATACAGCATCCATTGGAGTGGAACATTCTCCACTGTTTCATTACCCTACTTTGGTGCTTCACGCACATAAACCTTCCTCATAGCCATGCGAAGCACTCTGCTGCAAATTTGGAGCAAATAAGAGCACAAACCAACCGTGAAAAGGCTGGGAGAACGAGAGAGACGCAGGAAACGTCCTGTATTAGGGAGATCTCACAGCATTGATGGATAAGGCATTCATTTAAAAGTCATTTTGAAGTCTTCATCATGCACAATGGCTTTTTGCGCCGCTTTGCAGCTTGTTATTAATTCTGAACGCAGGCTAAGGCACATTTATCTTCAGGTGCGGAGAGGGAGGGCCACTCATTTATACAGGGGAAGGAGTTAAGCATAGTCTCCACTGGGAGATGAAACACCTACCAGCCCTGATGTCATCATTCACCAATGCCTAATAGCTCAGAAAAGGGGTCATTATTAATCAGGGACGACCTTTCATCTTAGTTCTCTGCATGATGTATTGCATGAATGTAGACACTGGCTGCTTAATAAGAGCTTTTGGATATTAGGGCTATCATTTTTTGTACTTCATGTTACTATAGATACAAAACTCAACCTTTTGTGGTATGTACTGAGGCATGGGAGAGAAAATGTCTATTGCTTGGTAATTGCTGATAAATGATTTAAAGACTCTGACCTTCATCTAAACTGCAATATCATCTCAGAATAGGTCAGGTTTTTTCTCCTTGCAGCACTTCCTCACCTCTCTTCCTTCAAGTGTCTAGTCTTAAAACATGTAGTCGGCACATTACAAGGGAAAATGATCTCTTGTTCCCTGTATTCTCCTCCATTCCCTCTCCTCACATTGGCTTGGTCTGAGCAGAATTCTTTATTATTGTTGCATTAGGGCTGAAAACATGGGAGTCAGTGAGATGGGTTTTTCTGGTCATCTTCTCCAGATCACAGTGTAATGTGCTAATGGATTCCACAGCAGCTCAGACTGCTCTGTGAGTGGGCAGGAACTCTGTTACTATAAATCCATTGCCTTCAAGCCTTTGATCTCCCAGCAGTGCATGAAACACTTTTGAATTACGGAGTCTTTTGTCTGTGCAACTGTGTGGCATCAACAAGTCTCATTTGATCTATGCTTCCAGAGCATTATATGAATATCGTGCTGAAATATGAATCTGAAAAATAGTGTTTGTCTTTTACAGTAGGGGAGAGCGGGGCACAACCTAACACTTTTTGAATTTCGCGGTTTATGTAAATCCACTTGGGGTTCAAAGTACAATATTTATCCACATTATTTTCACACTTGTCTAGTACAAATATATCGCTTTGTTTCATATTTACAGTGTATACGTTTTTCGTGATTTACCTCAAAAGAAAGGAAGTGAAACGTGACAACATGCCCCGTAGGTGGAGTATAACATCGGAGGGGCACGTTGTAACACCACCATATGACAGCTTAAAAAGTTATCTGATCGAATGAAAAAAAATATACACAACAAACTAAAATATTTTGTCAGTAAAATACATGTGTTAACTTTTTCAAATGAAGTAATGACGTTTTAAAAAAAATAATAATAATCCTATTTTTGGAGTTTGACAATGAACACATTGCAACAATGTTTTGAACGGCCCTGATCGCAACACACAGCTGTACAGTAGTTCAAAACAATGTGGACAAATAAATGAAACCCATTTAGACATTCAGAAAAACACTCCCCTCCCTCCACACACAGCTCTCATAGAACACGACACACATAAACAAGCCAAAATGCTTTACATTTCTTGAAATAATAACTTCTGAACATTAAACTTTTGATTTAACTTTGATTGAACTTTGAAATTTGATTGTCAGCCTTTGTTCACCTGTTTCTTGTGGTTTCTTATCAAAATCCTTATAAGTCAATAGTGTAAATTGCATCGCTAATGTCATAGAGTAGCATAGTTTAATAACAGCGGGGCATATTGTAACAGTGTTACAACGTTCCCCATCTGCGCGACTGGAGTTTAAAACAGGTTAGTGTCTTCTGCTAGTTTACGAAGCATTAATAAACTATCTAAACTGATAAATAACAAATTGGAGATTAAAATAATAGCAGATTTGTCTAATTTTAAATGAATACTAAAAACTGAAATGAAAAGTTTACTTCAGCCAGAAATGTACTTTTACTATGGTAAAATAAATATTCATCGATATCTTCTCTGCATAGTGTTGCTATGGTAACTAGTAAATACCGTAAATTTGGTTATGCTAGCATGTGTGGAAATATTTAAACCACGTGTGTTGCAATTAACCCCGCATTAGGTTGTGCCCCGCTCACCCCTACCCTTGAAATCAGCAACATCTCTGTGGTGGCATCTCTGCTGAATTTAAGGAGTGTCTTGAATGTTTGAATGCATGTAGCTATCAAGTAATGCAAAAGATGGACAATAAAATAGCTAGATTTGGTTATTTTCTTTTTACTGCATGATAAGAGTCATTAATCTAATAAACTGCAAATAATACAATATACTTACACTACCTAAATTGATTCAAAATACAGCAAAAGCAGTAATGTTGTGAACTATTTTTACTATTTAAAATAACTGCTTTCTATTTGAATATATTTTAAAATATAATTTATTCCTGTGATCAAAGCTAAATTTTCAGCATCATTACTCCGGTCTTCAGTGTCACATAATCCTTCAAAATCATTCTAATATGCTGATTTGCTGTTGAATAAATATTTATTATTATCAAAATTTACAACAGTTGAGTACATTTTGTTCAGAATTCTTTGATAGATAGATCCAAAGATCAGCATTTATCTGAAATAAAAAGCTGATGATAAAGACATTTGTAATGTGTACAAAAGATTTCTGTTTCAGATAAATGCTGTTCTTCTGAACTTTCTATTTCTGAAAAAAGTCTACTAAGCTGTTTTCAACATAATAATAATATTAATAATACATGTTTTTAGCAGCAAATCTGAATATTAGAATGATTTCTGAAGGATCATGTGACTGGAGTAATGATGCTAAAAATTCAGCTTTGAAATTACAGGAATAAATTGTAATTTGAAACATTCAAACAGAAAACAGTAATTTTAAATAGTAAAAATATTACTGTTTTTGCAGTAATTTAGATCAAATAAATGCAGGCTTGGTGAGCAGAAGACAAAAAAAATATATATTACAAGTACAGGGCCGCTGCTGGCCAAATGGGTGCCCTAAGCAGAAATTTACTTTTGTGCCCCCTCCCCCAAATATTACGGAAGTTATTTTTGGTCAAAAGGGTAAATAAAGAGCGAAATAGCAAGATCAAGAGCAAGAGTTTTATCAACAAAAAAGAGTTACCTCCAATGGCTATGATTTTATTAATACAGTTGTCTGATTGATTTAATAATCTCAGAATCATACAAAAGGAAATTAAGTAGTTTTACTATGATAAAAACCATGGTTATCTGCCTTTTTATCTATCTTTCTATCTATCATATCCATGCTTGTAAATTGTGTTTTATAGAATATATAATATTTGTATTTGTCTGTATTTTTTTTAATATATTTTTATTCTGTGTTTTCACCTGTAAATGCACTGTACATGTGGCAGTTTTGACAATAAAGCAGACAAGGGTTATGATGTCCACATATTTTTGTTGAGTGAATGATAGGAAAGATTATGTGGACATTTTAATTAAATATTATATTAAACAAGGAATTCGATCATCATGTAAGTGTAACATTTACCAGGCCTTTGGTGCCCTTTTCAGGCATTTCTATTAAAATTGTAATGTAAACTGTTAATTTTGTATTAGATTATGTATTTTAACACTGTTATTTAATGGCACCATATTATTAATCAATAATCATTATTGCCTCAGTGTTTTAATATAATGCATTTTAAGTCATTTTGTTTACTTAGATCTGCTTGTATTCATATGAAGAAAGATGCGTTAGTCGTGAAATTATTACCGACATTAAAACACTATTAACGTCGACAGAATAAAATAAAGTTTCACAGGATTATGAACGTACCTAAGTGATGCACGGGCTTCATCTTGGGCTTTTTTTCTTTCGTTTCTCGGCGCCGGACTGTTGTCTCTTTCCAGGACCAGGCATATTGTTCATCAATTATTATCACTATTTTTGGCCAAATAGGCAGCCGTAAACAGAGGTAAAGGCGCGTCGCTGTGCATAATCACGTGTCCTCACTAGCCTACTCTGCGTTCACAGAAAATGCAATATAGCCTGTACGTTTATATTTTTGTTTATTTGTATATGTATATTATTAATATTAATTTATTATTATAATAGGCTATATAAAAACTAAAATAAATAATTAAAATAATAAAAATATTTTTTTTGAGCAGCTGGAATGGTGCCCCCCTGGGAGTTGGTGCCCTACGCAGACTGCGTACTCTGCGTATAGGGAGCGGCGGTACTGTACAAGTATTACAAATCTTGCTGTTCAAAAACTTTTGACTTGTATTGTATTTGAATAGGTATTGCTTGAGGCAAGTTTTTTTATTATTATTAACTTTTATTGAGTAAGGACACATTAAATTGATCAAAAGTCACTGTATAACATTTATCAAAAAAATCTGTTTCAAATAAATTATTTTACCATTTTCACATGAATATCAATTGGCATATTAGAATGATTTCTCATAGAAGGATCGTGTGATACTGAAAATTCAGCTTTGCCATCACAGGAATGGCATTTTTAAGTATTATAAAAAAAAAAAAAAAGTTCTTTTAAGTTATTTTTTAAATCTAATTGATGCAGCCTCGGTGAGAATAGCTGGCTTCTTTTAAAAAAAATATTTTCAAAACTTACATAACATTGTGCACTTGAGAAACAACATTGCATATTTCAAGTGCCTCAGAGTCTTTTCTTAATGAGGTTACTGAATGAACCATTGACACTATTTAGAAGTCTGGCAGTAATGCAGTTCCTCAGAGGACTGTCCTGTTTGCAAGGGTGCCTGGAGCTTCTCCAGAGGGTTCTGCTACTGTGGCGGATTAAGGAGCCAAAATTGTGCTCCCAATAATGAAAATTACCTCATGATTTCCTTAAACTCAAGCCATTCTAGCTGTATCTTCTTTCAGTAAAATACAATCAGAGTTATATTAAATTTAAATGTCCTGGCTCTTTCCAGCTTTACAATGTACACCTATGTCCTACATCATCCGCTGGAACGCCACTCTCGCATGAACACTAGAGATTATAGTTTATAAACTTTTGTATATGGATCTTTTTCTTACACAAACACATCACTTTAGAAGGCTTTTATTATGTGGAGCACTTTTTATGAAGGATGGATGCACTTTTGGGGGCTTCAAATATTCAACACCCATTCACTGCCATTATAAAGCTTGGAAGAGCCAGGACATTTTTTAAATTTAACTTTGACTGTATTCATCTGAAAGAAAAAAAATCATATATTTTCATTTTTGGGTGAACTCTTGAGTGTTGTATAGGTAGATGTAGGGACATATTCAAACTACATGCATTAAATGGATGATTTAATCATTGTGTGGAATTAAAAAGTACATACAGATCTTACTTTTTATTAATTGTACTAATTTAAAGTGTATGCCTTTAGGTCTAGAATTTTGCAATAGAGCTTGTGAGTAACAGCAATTGACACTGTTTGATCTTATAAAAAAAAATCCAAACAAGAATGATTGCATGTTCAAGTGCTTGTTGTTGAGAGATCCAATGATTTGTCTGTTTTGAGGAGCTTTCAAAGTTTCATGTAGCTCTAATTGTCTAAATGAATACTTTGAGACACGTGTACATCAAGCGCTATCTGAAATTGAAAAACAGACACATTTAATCTTCAGGCTTTGTAAGCCTCTGATAACAGAGAAGAGACAAAGTAGACGTCCTATTCTCATGGAAATGAGAACACGGAGTGCCTCCTCTGAGGTACTATATAAAATCAAGTGGTTGTTTTCCTGTTTTTCTCACAGATAGGGTTCTTTTGAAAAAAAAAAATTAAAGGTATACTCTATCTATCTATCTATCTATCTATCTATCTATCTATCTATCTATCTATCTATCTATCTATCTATCTATCTATCTAGTCTTTATTCACGAGTTCTCAAATCCGACTGGTTTAGAGCCTTTTCTAGAAGATATTCTAGGGATAACCTAATTAAAAACCGTTTCACTGTCGGTATCACTCCGCTTGAGGTATTTCTCACAGTGAGTGTCATGGCGGACACCCAAATCCACTGAAATTTCAGATATAATACTGTTTTGTGTCACAAAATGGAGTTTTTTAGGCAAGAATGTAGTTCTTTAGACTTCAAATATGTAGTTTTTTTGCAAAAAGGCTGTGCCCACGTCAGGCCAGGTGGGCACTGTTCTTTTCAAGGTTCCACTTCTCCATCTCCTATCGTCCCGGTCCAAAAAATATAAGAGCAGATGCCCTGTCTAGAATCCACGACTCGAATCCACGAACCTCGCCCTCCGCCGGGTTGCCCTCCTGATCGACGTTACATTCCTAGGACACAACGGGTAGATCTCATTCGCTCCATCCACACTTCCCTGGGCACTGGACATCCCGGGACCAGCAACACCCTCTCGCTGCTATCCGAGCGCTTCTGGTGGCCTGGGATGGCAAGGGATGTGCAGCGGTTCATCCAGGGTTGCAAGGAGTGCGCCATGTCCAAAAGTCCCAGGCATTTGCCCGCAGGTAAGCTCCATCCCTTGCCGATCCCGAACCGCCCCTGGTCACACCTAGGAGTGGATTTTATGACGGACTTGCCAGCATCGGATGAAAACACCTGCATCTTTGTTATAGTGGATCGATTCTCCAAGTTCTGCAAGTTACTGCCCCTGAAAGGGCTACCCACTGCCTTTGAAGCGGCCCAACTCCTGTTCAATCACGTCTTCCGTCAGTATGGAATACCTGAGGATATTGTATCGGACCGCGGTCCTCAGTTTATCTCCCGTCTATGGAGATCCTTCTTCCGTCTCCTAGGTGTGACCGTCAGCCTCTCCTCTGGCTATCATCCGCAGTCCAATGGCCAGACGGAGAGGAAAATCCAGGAAGTGGGGCGGTTCCTCCGGACCTTCTGCCACAACCACCAGAACTCCTGGAACCAGTTCCTGGGCTGGGCAGAATATGCCCAAAATTCACTGCGGCAACCGTCCACCGGCCTCACACCATTCCAGTGCGTCCTCGGATTCCAACCACCGCTATTCCCCTGGAATGGTGAACCATCTGAGGTCCCCGCAGTGGATTACTGGTTCCGGGAGAGCGAGAGGGTCTGGGACGAAGCCCATCACCACCTACAGAGGGCAGTACGCAGACAGAAAGCCTTCGCTGATCGGAGGAGGGCTCCAGCTCCAGAATTCAGGCCAGGCGATCAAGTGTGGCTTTCTACTCGGGATATCCGTCTGCGACTGCCCTCCAAGAAGTTAAGTCCCAGGTTTGTTGGTCCCTTCAATATCCTGGAACAGGTCAACCCCGTCACCTACAGGCTTCAACTCCCACCTGAGTATCGCATTCACCCCACCTTCCATGTCTCACTATTGAAACCATTTCATCCACCTCTCACTCCCTCCACAGAACCTGACCACGAAGAGGAACCTCCTCCCCCCCTCATGCTGGAAGATGGAGCCGTCTATTCCGTCCGGGAGATTCTCCGGTCTCGTCGTCGTGGTGGTCTACTCGAGTACCTGGTTGACTGGGAGGGTTATGGACCAGAGGAGAGGTCATGGGTCCCAAGAGACGACATTCTAGATCCCACGCTCACTGAGGAGTTCCACGCTAGTCATCCTGAGTTCCCTGCACCCCGAGGACGAGGTAGACCACCACGGCGCAAGAGACTTCGGCCCTCAGGAGCGGGCCCTGGGGAGGGGGGTAGTGTCACGGATTGGTCAGGTTCTGCACCCACAATCACTCCCAGATCACCTTCACCTGAATACTGATTAATGGACACCTGCACTCTATCACCACCAGCACACAAAAGCCACTCTCCACACACCACTCATTGTCCGGGCTCGTTCTAGAGAAAGCGGACTTCTAGTGTCTCTTTGCGAGTATCACTATCAAGATTACTTACCCAATTGTACTTACCTGATCTCTGTCTCGTTCCAGTCTTCCAAGCGCCAGTCCTCTGTGTCTTCACAGTTTCCAGTCGTCAGTGGTGTGTGGCCGTAAGCTGACTTCCGCGTCAGCGGAGGGTGGCGGATCCACGAACTCTCAGTACCCCTCTGGCTTTCGTTCTTGGAATCCTCCAGTCTCGCCACCTGTAACGGAAAGGACCTGTTACTCTCTTCACGTTACCACCCAGCTCTGAATTCATCTCTTCAAGTCTTACTCACCATCACGAACTCACCATTCACCTCCGGCACTGCTGCTTGTATAAATAAAACATCACCTGTATTATACTTACCTTGTTGTCCCGTCTGCTTCATAACAACTGTAGAGCAAATGCATAATGTAAAGTACATAATGAAATATAAGTGTCACTGTCGTTTGATGGTGAATGTGGTCAACAGCGATCAAACCGTTACTATTAAAGATATTGAAAACGATAGTCATATTCGAATATGGTTGAATATGGCTTTTAGTGAAATAAAGAGTAGCTGTTTTTTTTTTTTTAACTGTTTCTGCAATAATGTCTTTAATTACTCACTATAATCATAAAATTAACATCTGCTCTGGACAAAATATTCAGCACTGCTTTTTATGCCTAACTTAAGAAAAAAATATTTGTCCTATAAATAAAATAAATGTGATAAAGAAAGCATTATATTGACCTTTCTCATACATGTTGACACATTGTTACAACAGTAATTTATGTTTTAAAACAAATTGTAAGTAAACTACTTTTATTTCTTGAAAATTGTTGCTTTAATTAATGTTTTGTGAGATAGAACCTTATAATTCCAAGCAGAAAACGACTTTTTAGAATTAGAAGGTTCTATCTGCATTTGACCTGTTCCCAAAATCCCCATTTAAAAATTTGAGAGGATTTTGATATTGTACATTTAGAATACATTTAGGGTCTCTGTCATTCTCATGTAGGAAAGAGACTTGTTCCCCATATAGTTTTTGCTATATAGAATGCAAAAACTTTAAAGCTCAATATCTCAAAACCACTCGGAACGCAGATAGAACCTTATAATTCTAAGGTGACGATATATATATATATATATATATATATAAATATATATATATATAGCTTTCTGTAAAAAAAAA
The DNA here is from genome assembly GCF_049309525.1 of Garra rufa. Taxonomy (NCBI): domain Eukaryota; kingdom Metazoa; phylum Chordata; class Actinopteri; order Cypriniformes; family Cyprinidae; genus Garra; species Garra rufa. Next base: position 25,104,171 of record NC_133373.1, read on the forward strand.
AAAACAACAACTAATAACTCTCTGATAACGCAGGTGCGCTTTGTTGAGATTGAAAACTTCTCTGGTTAATTTCCTCTGTTCCTCAAAGTTAGATATTGTAGTGTAATTGTAATAGAAAGCAATGCTGCCACTCTTTTTTTCATGTTTAATACTTAGAAGCTGCTTGTTTTGAATCTGCTCTATAAAGTGCTTTATAAATAAACGTGGTGTGACTTTACTAGACTGGGTGCCGAATTGCAGATCTCGTGCAAAGATATCCACATTATTATGTTCAGATGCTTTCTTACGGTTGTTTTCTCACTGCTGCTATTTTGTTGTGTTCATTTTGTTATTGAGAGAAAGCACACGGCACATTAGTTGTTATTAGTCTTTGTCCAACAAATTCATTACAAAAAGCCCTGTTTTCCCATCTTATTGTGTTTCCTCTGTGTTGTTAGAGATAGAGATCCTATTTGTTCCTCTTTCAAAGCGTCTATCCTTTTAGCTGGTCAACTGCAGCGGGACAAATGAAGGGCATCCAGTGGTCTGGCAGAGCTTTGATCAGCTCTGTTTTTTCCAGGTTTTTTCCTCCAGACATATACACAGATACTTTTTTAAATAATTATTTCACTAGCATTTTGATCAATACCCTCAACAGCTATTGTGTGATGTAAAGAATCAGAGAAATCAAGCGCGTATCATGTATTGATTATTTCTTAAATAATAGGAACAAAATTGCTATCTTGCTGTGGATCCCACATATTGAGTCTGTACTTCAACTCATCCATCCAGAGATTGACTCTTGATGTTGAATCATGATATGTCAAAGAGTATTGATTCAGACACATACGGCAAATCTCCCTCCGCACTTCAATCGCTGCCCAGGGGGCAAAAACAGAAGGTGCAAAGGATCTCTCATAAAGGATCACAAATGAACCTTGTCAGATAAATGAAAAGCTGCAAATCTATTCTCTCTGTGCTTCACTCTGCTTGGCTTTCTCTTCTTTTTGAATGAGACTGTATCACTCATTTGACATTCTCATTTTGAGGAGACTTTTGAAGTGTATCTTGACCTACTGCCATCCCTTCAAAAGGTTTCTGCTTAACCCTAAGGTTATACCCCTCCACTCCTAAACCCAATAAGCATGTTTTTCCAGCAGAACCCATGAGGACTCTGTTCAACACATATATATCACATACATATATTAAAAATAGATTGGTTGTGTCCTACTGATTGCAATCAAATACATCCTTGACCCCTGGCCTCTTGTCTTGTCTTTTAATGTTGAAAGCCCACCTAGGACATCATCTTGATATTATTAGTAAATTGTTATTTACTTTTTACTTTTTTGTTTTGTTTTGTTTTATTTTACATTATTTTTGGGGTTGTGAGGTTTTAAATATTTTCAATATTTCTGTGGCTGTTTAGTTATAACATTATTTATTTTTATTTTATTTTACAACATATTTTTTGGGGTTGTGAGGTTTTGAAATATTTGTAATATTCCTGTGGTTGTTAATTTTTGTTTTGTTTTACAGCATTATTTTTTAGTTTGTGAGGTTTTACATATTTGCAATATTCCTGTGGTTGTTTAGATTAAAAAAATATTTTATTTTATTTTACAATATTATTTTTGAGGTTGTGAAGTTTTAAAATATTTGCAATATTCCTGTTGTTATTTAATTTAATTTAATTTAATTTAATTTAATTTAATTTAATTTAATTTAATTTAATTTAATTTAATTTAATTTAATTTAATACAATTTTATTTTATTTTACAACATTATTTTTGGGGTTGTGAGGTTTTAAAATATTTGCAATATTCCTGTAGTTATTTATTTATTTCTTTTTTATAACATATTTTTTGGGGGTTGTGAGGTTTTAAAATATTTTCAATATTCCTGTGGTTATTTACTTTTTAGTTTTGTTTTGTTTTATTTTACAACATTATTTCTCAGGCTATAAGGTTTTAAATATTTGCAATATTCCTGTGGTTATTTAGATTTAATTTAATTTAATTTAATTTAATTTAATTTAATTTAATTTAATTTAATTTAATTTAACTTAATTTTATTTAATTTTATTTAATTTTATTTTATTTTTCATTTTACAACATTATTTTTTAGGTTCTGAGATTGTAAATATTTTCAATATTCCTGTAGTTATTTAGTTTAAACATTATTTTATTTTATTTTACAACATTTTTTTTTTTTTTTTAATATTTGCAATATTCCTGTGGTTATTTATTTTTGTTTTGTTTTACTACATTATTTTTCAGTTTGTGAGGTTTTAAATATTTACCATATTCCTGTGGTTATTTTATTTTATTTTACAACATTATTTTTGAGGTTGTGAGGTTTTAAAATATTTGCAATATTCCTGTGGTTATTTTATTTTATTTTACAACATTATTTTTGAGGTTGTGAGGTTTTAAAATATTTGCAATATTTATGTGGTTATTTTATTTAATTTTATTATATTTTACAACATTATTTTTGAGGTTGTGAGGTTTTAAAATATTTGCAATATTCCTGTCGTTATTTACTTGCTTTGTTTTGTTTTGTTTTGTTTTATTTTACAACATTATTTTTCAAGTTGTTTAAATATTTGCAATATTCCTGTAGTTATTTAGTTTTAACAGTTTTTTTTTTTTTTTTTTTTTTTGCTGCTGCAGCATTCTTGTTTTCATGGTTTTGCTTAAAAAAATAAAAGGAGATTTTTACGTTTTTCTGTGGTTATTTCATGAAAACACTGAGGCAGCTTTATTGAGGCCGATAGCTCTACCACGACATGAGTTATTCAAATGCTGCTATAACTGTCAGCAATAGTGTTGCCAAATAGTCTCTGGGCTGTGTTCTTATGAAAACATACACACTATGCGGTACAGTTAAATGTTGCCAGTAAACCACCGTTGTTGACTGATCATTTGGAGCTGTGTTTTTCCCCCTGTGGTCACTTTTGTGCCCACATATCTGTCTGTTTTGGAACAAATCCTCTCCTGTCTCTCTGACGCACTCCTGTCTTTCTCTTTCTGCTGACAGAGTTCATCAGTACAATGTCTTACTCCTGGGCAATCCAGATGGGACAGGAATGGGAGGGCGCTACTCTGCACCTTAGGTTGTGATAATTGAAGCGACAGCAGGGGCCTCGGGGATGTTGCTTGACAGCTGCATAGTTTCGAGAGGGATGTAAATTGCCTTTAAACATGGCAGGCGGAGCGTCATTTGCACAGGTCAGCCGTGATGCCAAGAGCCTCTTACCTTTTCCTCCTCAGTGGGTTAGTGGTTTTAATTAACCCCCTGGCACCCTTTGCGTCCCTAACACATGGGCAGGAACGCTTTACAGACCTAATAATGCCACAATGCTGCTCCAGCGCAACAGTTTGTTGAGGAAGCTACTATAAAACTGTAGCATATAAAACTACAAGGTATTGAAAATTTAACAGATCAGGCTATGCTTTTAAAGAATCTGAGAGGAGTGCATATTCTGGGAATATCAGAACTCCAACCATTTCATGTTTCTATCACTCCGCTTTTGGTATTTCTCATAGCAAGTATCATAGCAGAAGCCTATTGTTTAGACTTCAAATATATATATATATATATATATATATATATTAGGGGTGGGACGATACAGGTAGCTCACGATTCAATTCTGTGGCGATATGTGGCACGATATCGATAATATCGCGATTCACGATATCTACGATATTCAATATATTGGAAGAAATTTCATCAACGATATATCACGATATATGTGACTGAAAAAGAAAAAAAATACCCATAATAAGGAAATCTTATGCATTTATTAATGCCAACATTTCCAACACTGTGCAAAGAAATATGCATTTGCATAATAACTCACTGCCTCCTGGTCTTAAATGTAAACACTGTACAGCTAGACAGATAAAAGTGCCTGAACATTAAAAAACAACATGAACATTAACTAACATGTGTAAACCATGATACTGAAACGTCAGTAGTAAGTTACTGTAAAGTGATTTATGTTAACCTGGACAGTGGTCTCATCAATGCATATTCTTCTTGAGGAACACTAACGCCTGTTTCACACATACTCCATCTGCAGTGTGTATGCAGTCCGTGTGCGTTACGTATGCGATGCAGAAGCAGCACGGACTCGTTTTGCTTTCACACAGGACACGTTTGCAGTCCGTTCCTGATCCGCGGCTGTTTACCACAAACACACCATTTATCCGTTATTTTGATTTCAAATACAAACGTGCTTTTTCAGCATTGTGATACTCTTTTATCACAGTACACTAATACAATTCTAGATATATTCACGTTTAAACTCAACGTATATTAAACAACGTATTATTCAATGCACTTGCACAGCAACCGCGTGCAGTGTGAACGCTCTAATCCGTTAACATGGGTGCGGAAAAAAATACTCAACGCATAAGCACTGCAGACGGAGTATGTGTGAAACAGGCGTAACTGATCAGCATGCTCAACTAGCGGGTGCGTCTTTGATTTGTTTTTCGTTATCTTCCGCCATTCTTCTCACTTCTCTTTTTTTCCAAGAGGACCTGGCTGCAGACATAGGAGGTGTTTCTCAATGTCAAGGATACGTCCTTGGCAGGACTGGTCCTTCCAAGTCACTTCCTTCAGAGGCTAGGCGAGGCTCCTCTTAAGCATTCGGAGAACACATAAATGGAACAGGCTAGCAAGTGCACGTTATTGCGTCATTACCTCAGTGAAAGGTCCGCTCTTATCATTTATTTAAAAATAATTACTTCCATTACGTCAAATTGACCCTGCACTGTTTAAACACACTTGACAGTCAAAACATTAATATGATTAAAAAGGAGTTTATTGATTTAAAAACGATAGCAACGCTCTGTTTTTCATGGCAACCGTGCGCAGTATACTTCGCGGTTGTCTGTTATCAAGACATAACAGACCGGAATTCAACCAAGCCATTGTAATAATATTTGATATTTAAAAATATTTATAATTTAATAACTATTTGTTAAAGACTTGTCCTATGTCACAAACAAGTTTATTTTTTAATTTCCCCAACTACACAATTTTTACCCTATTGAGCAAAATGATCCCTTCATTCCCTTCATGACACCGCTAACGTCCGACATTTGTATTTTTGAACAAGATAGCAAAGCTGCGCGCATAGGATTGTGGGTGATTTTAGAGCGCGAAGAGCGCGAAGGCTACACTTATGCATCCTTTCCTGTGTATGGGATATTTTTCGAACGAAGGACGCAGTCCTTGGTTGAAATTCCGAGGATCCTCGACATTGGAACAGTCCTTCGGCGGATGTCGATGACGTAGCATCCTCGAAATTCTGGCTTCCGAGGATCCTTCCTTGACATTGAGAAACGCCTACAGCGAGTGGAGCTCCACCGGAAATACGTCACCTCCACCCTCAAACCGGAAAGACGTCATCTCCACTAAAATCAAAATGGCGTCGCGCACTTTAATTCAGGTAATTTTATTTTTTATTGTAGCCTATTAATTTAGTAGTGATGGGAAAATTAAGCTTTTCGAAGCACTGAGGCTTTCCCCTTAAGTGTATCGTAAAAAGGTACATTACTCGAAGCTTTTCAACACGTTGCGCACTAGTGACATCTTGCGGTCAAGGTGGAAAAAGCTGCTTTCGCGTCCCAGATGTCCAAGCGATTTTTACAGTTTCATAAAATAATTCAATTTGTGATACGAAAACCATAATAAATAAACAAATAGAATTTTAATTTTACTTACACAAGGTATAAATGAATTAATCTGTAAATAAACTTATAAAAGTATAAGCATGGTTCATGTATGCATATGATAAAAATAAATTAAGATTATTGACTAATAATTTTATTAATTATAAGTGCTTGTGAAGCGGGGATTACTACAAAATGACCATGCGCAAAACTACTATTTATTCATATTATGGTAAATGACACTTAAAACCTGCCCAAGAGGTTTGCCTTCTTTGAATCAGAATACGAAGCAGTCACTAATTTAGCATCGCTACATTAGCGAGTTACAACGAGGTTATCATATCATAACAAAACTACTTGTGAGATTTCAGTGTTAGTTTTGTGAAAGTTTACATAGGCGCAATGCTGCCTTGCAGACAACTTGAAATTAGGATTTTTCCTGCTTCCAAATTAGAAATAATGCATGATTTAAAGATGAATTTCTCGGCTTCAACACCACCTGTAAGGCGGCAATATACCTATGTTTTGGTATATAATAATATTCACGCTTTGTTAAGGAATAAAATATTTGCAATTGTATGTCTATTTAATAATTCTAGAAATTAAATTACATTTTTTCTAAGTAACCCTTAAATTAAGTGATCCTAAGTACTTCTGGTATCGAAAGTGTTGGCATGAATGTTTGTGTGTTTTTCAAAGGTTTTGAGGTATGTGTATTTCATGTTTGTATTATCTTATGTATTATCTATATTTTGTTACTTTTGTTGATATGGTAGTCTGAAATAAAGGAATTAAATTAAACATTGTGGAAAACATTATTTTACTGTGATATGTACATGTTGTTATTTTGTTTAAAATACAAATTGTGATTAAGATGTTTAATAAATTAACTTCTCATTTAATGTCCAGTGATATTATAGATCTACTTTAGCCTACTTTCTAAAATATATAATTATATACATATATAATTTTCCACGGTAAACGTTTTAACGATAAAATGTACAGAAAATTTAAATATTACGTGCATGTATATGTAACTATAAATAATACAAAACGAAAGATTAAACAATAAGTTTTAAATATGCAATGTCTTAAAATTTTGCCCGGACCAATATGGCGTAATATGCGTCGGAAGTGGAGGTGACGTATTTCCGCTCTTGAGTGGAGCTCCACTCGCATCCACGGTCTGCAGCCAGACCCTTCTCTTTTTTTCTGCGCTTCTTCTCTGATGTTGTAAGATAACTTGTGTTCTTCACTGGCCGCTGCTTCCGCCACTTTACGCCTATTTACTCGAACAGCGCCCCCCGCAAACAGAATGGTAGATATTGGGTAGTGACAGTGACACTGACGACGGGTAAATTAATCATTTGTGTTGTAATAAAATATCGATATTGGCCGTTAGTGTATCGATTATTTATTGCGACAGAGAGCACAACAATATATTGCAATATCGATTTTTTTTCCCACCCCTAATATATATATATATATATATATTAGTGGTGGGCCGTTATCGGCGTTAACGTGCTGCGTTAACGTGAGACTCTTATCGGGCGATAAAAAAAATATCGCCGTTAATCTATTCTCAAAGTTGGGTTGGGAGCTGGGTCTAAACTACGCAAGATATGATGACTTTCACCTTGATATTTTAGCACGGATGACGTATATCTAGTCGAATTGCACTGTAGGGGGCGAGAACGAGTCTTCAGCTTCTGTGAAATTACCACATCAAATGAGACGCGCAAACATGAATGCAGCTATGAAGCCGCTTCAGGGCAGGTGCGTTGCTAGACCCTTTTTACTGGGGCACGTGAGTTATAATTTACTTTGATAATCCCGAAATAAAGACATTAAACTATATGCAACAACTAAATTGACGCTTCTAAAAGCAACGCAGTTTAACCCAAGACTATGCACGCAGATATCCATGCCGGTGCGCGTCTGTGCAGCACGCGCACGTCGTGCAACCTTTTGGGCAGAAGTACTTGGTTACACAAGTTTGTATAGGTAATTATGTTGTAAATGCAATTGTCAAGCAGTTTGTGATGCATTTTGGAAACAGGAGATGAGCGCCTGATCTAATGCGCCACCTGGCCCGTTCTCGAAGACTTACTTTTAGTCATTATTTGGGAAGCACACATATTCTGAATGCCTTCAGCAGAATTCAAATTAGCCATTTTAATCTAGATTAATCTAGATTAATTCCAAGATTTAATCTAGATTAATCTAGATTAAAAAAATTAATCTATGCCCACCCCTAATATATATATATATATATATATATATTAGTAATATTTAACAATATTTTACCATATTTTGGATCAAATGTCTTTTGTAAACATTAAAATTTTTTTATTTTACTGTTCCCAAACTTTTGAATGGTAATGTATAATTCAGCAGATTTTATGTGGAACATTAACAGCTATCCTAAAAATAATATATTTGACACTCTTTAACTTTATAAACTGCAAAAATTGTAATGAAGAGGCAAAGGCGCAGATCTTATTCAGCAAAATTGCTTACAGCAACTTTCAGAGTTCATGAATTACTCTTTTCAAGCTCTATCCATGCCAGAAAAATATTTTCAGGCTGGTTTAGTGCTTAAGCACATTCAAGAGTAAACAATATAACTCAAAATGTCTTTGTTAATATACTCTGCAGAGAGTTCCAGGAACAAAACTGAGTGATATTTTTTTAAGTTGCTTTTAAAGGGGTCATCCAGTGCCACATGCAATTTTACAAGCTGTTTGAACTGAAATGTGTGTTAGGAGTGTGTGTGCACAACCACCCTAGAATGACAAAGATCCACCCAGTAGTTTTCTTTTAATTTAGTAAAATAATTTGCCCCTTCTCATATCGAGCCGTTCTCAGATGCCTGTCATTGTGCCGTCACACCGACAGAGGCCGCTCCCACAACAGATGATAGACAGTAGTGTTTTAGCATAGACCCGCCTCGAGTGAGAAGTAAACTGTCAGCCATTGTTTCGACGCTGGAGCCAAATGTTGCTTAAGCGAGTGTGGAGTACATTTGATGGGTGTAACAGCAAACACAGCAGTCATTTACTACCGACATCTGAGCCGCTGAGGTCACAGTGGCTGAATTTTATTTTTGAAGGGAATGTGTCGCCAATCTACTATACTTACTTACTTACTATACAATCTACTATATTTACGCAAATCATTTCTCACCATTATATGAGAAGCTGCTGCTGAAAAATGGATCTGTATCAACTATTTGTATTCCTGCCTCATCTCCACCAGAAGAAGTGAGTGTAATTTCTTTTTCTATGAATCTTTGCTAATCGCCTTTTCTAATAATGTGCTAAAGTTAGCGCGTTTCACGATGAATGCGGCTAAAGTGTACTTACACTCTCAGAGAACATGGTTATGTCGTCTTCTCTATGTACATCCGTCTCAATATAATTCCTAATCGCACGTTTATAAGGAACAATGCATTAAGGTGATTGTCTAGTTACAAACTGTGTACGTTGTTGTAAAACTACATTAAGCGTAGCTTTGTAACGCTAGATGGTTTAAAACGGTGTCTGTTGATGATTATGAAGTCATGTACAATTATTTTAAATAGTTTTGGATCAGTTATAACTGCATTAAGAATGGTAACTTTAACACAATACAGGCAAAACAGTGTTTACAGCCAGCAACTGCATACGAGTACCCAGCAAACACATTTACGTTGTGGCGACATCTGTGCAACGTTCCATTTTTATAATGGCAACGTCGCCGTCTACGTGCTCGCAACGTTGTAGCAACGTAGAAATGTAAGACGCGAAAAGGCTGTGGCAACGTTGTTGGGCGACATTCATCAACCAGGAGGCGACGTTTTTACTACATGTATTTTTTCATGCCAGATTATAAATATTGCCTATTCTGCGTGTTATATCAGGCACGGGATAGGTTTATAAATCTTTTAAATACGGTTTAATATTAAAAATCGTCCAATAATATTGTTCTTTTTAACTTAGCATCTACTTGTGTAAACTTTGAATAAAACTTTGAGTAAAAATGCCATACAAATTCATATAATCAAACTTTATTTCAAACCAAACATTTCATACATATCAAGGATAAGTATGTTAGGTATACCTTTGGAGGAAAATGCAATATAGATTATATTTTACGTATGTAAATATAGTAAGTCAGTTAGTTTAATTATATTAAATTACAAATAAAAAGCAAAGGCATCTGAGAACGTTTATTAAACAAAAGTAAAACAACAAAACAGCGGTCACCGGCCGTTGAAGCGGACTCTGGATGGAGAATACGGAGGCCAGGTGATCGTCAAAGGCAGGCGGTAGGGAGAAAACAGTGCGAGAAAGATGAACAAATCCAGAGGGCAGAGGCAAACGCAGAATCCAGTAGACAGGCACAGGTCAACACCAAACACCAGGAAGGACATCTGAATACTGAAAGAAATATAGTTCGCATTAACACCCGACCGCAAACTCACACTCGGTATGTGAATTATCAGATATTCTGTTCCATTAACAGAAAATAAATAAATAAATGTCTCATTGGACACGAAAATTAAAGGATTTGTTTGGATATTTATATTTATCTGAGAGAAATCAAAAAGCAATACTCACATAACGTTATCCTGGCTTGAAGAATGATAATTCTTAATTCATAATTCTAAATTTTGAGTTTATATCTCTCATTTCTGACTTAATAACTTGGAATTGTGAGTTCATATCTTACAGTTCTGACATCTTAACTCGGAATTGCAAGTTTATATCTTACAAATCTGACTTTATAACTTGGAATTGCAAGTTCATATCCCACAAGTCTGACTTCATAATTCTGAATTTTGAGTTTATATCTCTCAATTCTGACTTAATAACTTGGAATTGTGAGTTTATATCTTACAGTTCTGACTTTATTACTCAGACTTGCAAGTTTATATCACAATTACCTTTTTTTAACTTTTTTATTTAGTGGCAAAAATGGGATTCTATACAGAAGACATTTTAACTAAGAGAGTGTGTTTTATAATTGCCTTAGCTTGCTCTGTTGAATGGCAATGTGCGCAATACAACGTGACACAGCAGTACAGCATTTTATTGTGTTGAACCACTAGGCCACTTGCAGAAAAGTACTTTTGCTGTGCTGTTGCACATTTGACAAATACAATATTTACTTATCCAATCAGCTTCTAAATCATTGCATTTGAATAGCTTTTCCTGGAGGTACTACACTATGTTGAAAACTGTTAAGCTACTGTCTTACTACCAAGTTAGCATTTAGTTAGTTACTCCCCAATAGTTCATCATTATTCTCAATATTTCTACCACTCTAGGCATTTTTAAGTAAGATATTCAGCTTTGCACAAAGTCAGCAAAGCTTCAACCTCCAGACACTTATCCGGTTTATATAGATGTTCATTTGCATGATGTTGTCACACTTCTGTATATTCACAGTGTAGCCCTTGACATTGCTGAGGATGATTTAGTCAAAGAGGCAGTGAAGGGGGCTTGTTGTGATTCCATTGTAAGGCAATGCCTCTTCGCAGAGCAGATTTAGGTCAGTTCGGCTTGAGCACCTGCTGGAGAAGTAAAAATTTATCCTCATCACAATGCCCTCCCCCTAAGCTAGAGCTGAGTAAATAATCAGGCCAGTGCTATAAATGTGATCACTACTGTAGCTACTGGCTGCAGGGAGACAGTTTTGTGCCTTTTTTCCATATACGTGTCAAACTAACATACTACACCCAAACAAACATTTGACATTTTGAAATGTGCGACTGCCATTGTCAGAGTTGCGACTGACATTCATAGACACATACCTGCACGTGTTTTTATCCCAGTGCTGAACAGTCAGTTGGTCTGTTGGCGGTAGCAAGCAGATGGAGCAGAAATAGCCAGCGGGTTAGCAACATGACGGGTGCAAACCATCATGAGGTGCTAAACGGAAGCATTTGGTCAAGTACAGCAATGCTGCCCTGAGGCTGGAAAGAGATGTAGAGGACAGCCATGTTATGAATATGATGACAGACTCGCTTGAGACGCTTTGACTGACCCTTGCCCCCGTCTCCAGCCATCATGACTGCATTGGATCCATCAGTCTCATCAGTTTGAACCACCATATAATCGATTTAGAGATCATAATACATGTGCATTGCATAATAAATGCGCAATTACGCATATCCTAACAATAGTTTGCCATAATGTATTTCATTTGTGTGTCATATGTGACCGTAGTCATTATGAAGGTATTGTTTGATACATAAAGGCTCATCAGCAAACCTCTAACAAAAACGACGTGGGCTTTATTCAAGAGCTTCAGAATTAAAAGCAACTGATTGCTTATTGAGTAATATAGACAAAAGGTCATGCTGAAATCTGTTGGGTTCCTGTAGTTTTCAACCAATAGAAAGAACAATTAACAAGCACCCACTTTATTTGTAATATCTATTGTGCTTTTGATGTATTTTTTGTCTTATATTTGACAAAAATAGGAAAAAAAAACATGGTTGTATGTACTGATTGAAGGCAGACTTCTTATATAGAAGGGTCTGACAACAATGCTTGGTTTGCAGATGCCGTATGTAGTTCGGCCAACACTATAAATATCATGTGAATACATCACGGGGAAAGAGGAACAACATGCAGTGAAAATATAGTGCTTTTGGTTGCTAGGAAACTGACAAACGGAGCTCTTTTACACTAATGCCAAGCACAGCTGCATATTATCAGGGGCTTTCAGATTGGACTATTTTCAATTGTAATGGGGAGACGATATTAATTCAGTCAATTTCTGGCAAATGTTCATGATGCTGCAGTGCACCTCATTTAAAAAAGTCGGATGAGGGCAAACCAGCCATTACGCCTCATTTCGGATGTAACAATATGAAGAATGCTATGCCGCCTATGTGTTCAAAACCTTTTATTGCATTAGGGATGGTAATTTGCTCATTATCAAGGCTGAGCTGTCCAAACTGATTAATAGCACACCTCATGAAAGAGACTACATGTATCTGATTGTAATATTACCAAACCAAACAAAGATTCTTGTTCAAAATCTGCGAAGATCATTTCTGGTTCAACTCCTGTGCCCTGCAGTTGAGGTGGAAAATATTGTAATTATGAGTTTGGAGCATATGAATGTTTGTGCAAAGTTATATTTAGAATGAGAAACTCAAAATTCAAGATGATACTTATAGAGCTGTGACGTCGTGCAAGGCATGTCAGTGATATGTAATATAGATATTATTGTATATCTAAAATCTTTATAGAGATCAGTGAGAAGAACAAGTTGGACACAAATGATTTGTCACATTATTTTAATTTTACATGTTGTATTTTAATAATTTTATGGACCAGCTTATAGCCAACAAGTCTAACCCTGAACTAAATGTTTTTGTTGAATACCATGTACAAACAAATGATAGAAATTAATGATTTTCATGATTTTGTATTTGCAGTATAATTATTTTGTACGTAACACTTTAGATTACGGAACACTATTCACTATTAGCTAGTTGCTTATTACCATATTGGCTGTTTATTAGTACTTACAAAGCACATATTAATGTCTCATTCTGCATGACTATATACAGTGCCTTGCGAAATTATTCATACCCCTTCATTTTTTTCACATTTTGTTATGTTGCTGCCTTTTGTTAAACTACTTTAAATAACTTTTTTCCCACATCAATCAACACTCCCTACTCCATAATTGCAAAGCAAAAAATAGGTTTTTAACATTTGTGCAAATTTATTAAAAATAAAAAACTGAAAAGATCCCGTTGCATAAGTATTCATGTCACGGATTGGTCAGGTTCTGCACCCACAATCACTCCCAGATCACCGTCACCTGAATATTGATTAATGATCACCTGCACGCAATCATCACCAGCACATAAAGCCACTCTCCACACACCACTCATTGTCCGGGCTCGTTCATGCGAAAGCGGACTGCTAGTGCTTCTCTACGAGTCTCACTATCTAAATACTTACCCTACTGTACTTACCTGAACTCTGTCTCGTTCCAGTTCCAGTCTTCTGTGTCTTCTCAGTTCCAGTCGTCAGTGGTGGGTGGCCATAAGCTGACTTCCACGTCAGCGGAGGTTGGTGGACACACGGACCTTCAAGTATACCTCCTTCAATCGTTCTTGGAATCCTCCCGTCTCACCTCCTACAAGGAAAAGGATCTGTTATTCCCATCAAGTCCCAAACCGGCTCTGAAACCTTCCTACTATCACGTACTCACCATCACAGGATCTCCTTTCACCTCCGGCACTGCTGCTAACATTAATAAACATCACTTGTATCATTCTTACCTTGTTGTCCCGTCTGCTTCATAACAGGAAGCCCGGACCAAAGCCGTAAGCAGCATGAGTGCTCAGGACCCCTTTCAGGAACTGGTAGATTCTCTGCGGAAGGCTTTGATGTCATCTCCATCTTTCACCCCTTCCGCACCGCCGGCACCCACACCTCCGTGCACTTCTTCGGAACCTCTACCATCCAGTCCCATGGCCCGACCAGCGCCCTACGCTGGCGGGGCGGAGGAGTGCAATGGATTTCTACTACAGTGTTCTCTAGTCTTTTCTATGCAGCCAGCGCTCTATCCTACAGACCAGTCTAAAATAGCGTTTATCACCTCTCTTCTCACAGGACCAGCTTTGAAGTGGGCTGAATCGATGTGGCAGCAAAGCGGGCCGGCCACTCGTTCCATCCAGGCATTCATCACTCACTTCAAGGAAGTGTTTAACCGCACAGACGGAGAAGTGTCAGCGGGTGAGCAGCTTTATCACTTATCACAAGGATCGATGTCAACTCATGAGTATGCCTTACGTTTTCGAACCCTAGCTGCTGCCAGTGGATGGAACGAGCGGTCGTTGCTGACCACCTATCGTCTTGGGCTCGAACCCCGTCTTCGCCTCCAACTAGCTGCGTCAGATGACGCTATGGGTCTAGAGCGTTTCATCCAGCAATCCATCAGATGTTCTGACCGTATGCAAACATATCAGACTCTCACCGATGTCTCCTCTAATGCACTCCTCCGCCCAGTGGAGACCGCCAGCCCTCCAGAACCAGAACCCATGATACTCGAATCTGGTAGACTGTCAGCCGCTGAGCGACAGAGAAGGCTGACCCGGGGTCTGTGTCTCTATTGTGGTGCCAGTGGGCATGTTCGGATGAAATGCCTCCTTCGTCCTGTCCCTACCGCGGTGAGTGTCATCCAGTCAGAGACTGAAAAGATGTATCCTCTATCTACATATGTTCAGTTAACCACTGCCACGTCTTCTGTCGTAGCCCACGCCCTCATCGACTCCGGGTCAGCGGGAAACTTCATCTCGGGGAACCTCTGTCGCCAGCTGCAGCTCCGAACCGAAGCTTCGTCGAGCGTCTACCAGATTTTACCCATAACACGTTCCATCACTACACGACCCCGCATCCATCGTAAATGCCAATCGATCCACCTACAGATTGGAGCTCTTCATCAAGAGGACATTCAACTTCTGGTTCTGGAGGGGGCCACCATGGACATCATCTTGGGGCGCCCGTGGCTGGTGAAGCACAATCCCATCATCTCTTGGGGCAACGGAGAGATAATCCGGTGGGGCCACGACTGTCATCCAGAGTGCTTTCCAGAAATTCCACGTCCACTACCAAAACCCATTCCTGTCTGCGCCACGTCCATCGAGAGCCCCCTGGAGCAACGATCTACCAAGATTCCGGATATCTACTCCTCGTTCCAAGACGTCTTCTGCCCCAAGAGAGCTTCCCAGCTACCTCCCCATCGGCCATGGGACTGCGCCATAGACCTGATTCCAGATGCTCCTTTGCCCAGAGGAAGGATCTACCCGTTGTCACTTCCGGAGACTAAGGCCATGGAGGAGTATATTCAAGAGGCTCTTCAGCAAGGGTACATTCGCCCCTCCACTTCTCCCGCAGCATCAAGCTTCTTCTTTGTCGCCAAAAAGGATGGAGGGCTGCGGCCGTGTATAGATTACCGCATTCTCAACCAGAGTACCGTCAAGTTCAAGTATCCCCTTCCTCTCGTCCCTGCGGCCCTCGAACAACTCCGGTCAGCCACCATCTTCACCAAATTGGACCTCCGCAGCGCCTACAATCTGGTGAGAATACGGAAGGGGGATGAGTGGAAGACTGCTTTCGTGACCCCTACAGGCCACTACGAGTACTGTGTCATGCCCTATGGCCTGGTCAACGCCCCTTCCGTATTTCAAAACTTCATACATGAAGTCCTCCGGGAGTTTCTCCATCGGTCAGTAATTGTCTACATTGATGATATCCTCATCTACTCCCGGAGTGAAACCGAACACAGCCACCACGTTGCGGAGGTCCTCCAGAAACTCAGGGATCACCAACTCTTCCTGAAAGCAGAGAAATGTTCATTCCACCTTCCATCCGTCCAATTCCTGGGTTATGTAATCGACCGAGAGGGCATTCGTATGGACGAGAGGAAGGTGTCTTCTGTCACGTCCTGGCCGAAACCCTCTTCTGTCAAGGAGCTCCAGAGATTTCTCGGCTTTGCGAATTTCTACCGCCGCTTCATTCAGGGTTACAGTATTATCGCAACGCCATTAACCAACCTACTCAAAGGGAAACCAAATAAACTCATCTGGAATCCTGAGGCCGCCGCAGCCTTCCAATCCCTCAAGGACGCCTTCACCCAGACTCCCATTCTGCGCCATCCGGATCCCGAACTCCCTTTCGTGGTGGAAGTGGATGCATCGACATCAGGAGTCGGAGCCATTCTCTCCCAGCATCACGGTACCCCAAGCTTACTCCATCCATGTGCCTATTTCTCCCGGAAGTTCAGCCCGGCGGAGAAGAACTATGACATCGGCAACCGGGAACTTCTCGCCATCAAGCTCGCCCTGGAGGAGTGGTGACACTGGTTGGAGGGAGCCAATCATCCCTTCCAGGTACTCACTGATCATAAAAATCTCCAATACCTCCGTGATGCAAAAAGACTGTGCCCACGACAGGCCAGGTGGGCACTGTTCTTCTCAAGGTTCCACTTCACCATCTCATATCGTCCAGGTCCAAAAAATGTCAGAGCAGATGCATTATCCCGAATCCACGATTCCACTGATTCCTCTGAAACTCCCAGCTATATCCTCCCTCAAGATATATTCGTCAACCCCATCGAATGGTCAGCTCCCCCTAGTGTCGCTACTCCTGAGCCTCGCCCTCCGCCGGGCTGCCCTCCTAATCGACGTTACATCCCTAGGACACAACGGGTAGATCTCATTCACTCCATCCACACTTCCCTGGGCACTGGACACCCCGGGACCAGCAATACCCTCTCGTTGCTATCCGAACGCTTCTGGTGGCCTGGGATGGCAAGGGATGTGCAGCGGTTCGTCCAGGGTTGTAAGGAGTGTGCCATGTCCAAAAGTCCCAGACATTTACCCGCAGGCAAGCTCCATCCCTTGCCGATCCCGAACCGCCCCTGGTCACACCTGGGAGTGGATTTTATGACGGACTTGCCCGCATCGAATGATAACACCTGCATCTTCGTTGTAGTAGATCGATTCTCCAAGTTCTGCAAGTTACTGCCCCTGAAGGGGCTACCCACTGCCTTTGAAGCGGCCGAACTCCTGTTCAATCACGTCTTCCGTCAGTATGGCATACCTGAGGATATTGTATCGGACCGTGGTCCTCAATTTATCTCCCGTCTATGGAAATCCTTCTTCCGTCTCCTAGGTGTGACCATCAGCCTCTCCTCTGGCTATCATCCGCAGTCTAATGGCCAGACGGAGAGGAAAATACAGGAAGTGGGGCGGTTCCTCCGGACCTTCTGCCACAACCACCAGAACTCCTGGAACCAGTTTCTGGGCTGGGCAGAGTATGCCCAAAATTCACTGCGGCAACCATCCACCGGCCTCACACCATTCCAGTGCGTCCTCGGGTTCCAACCACCGCTATTTCCCTGGAATGGTGAACCATCTGAGGTCCCCGCAGTGGATTACTGGTTTCGGGAGAGCGAGAGGGTCTGGGACGAAGCACACCACCATCTACAGAGGGCAGTACGCAGACAGAAAGCCTTCGCTGATCGGAGGAGGGCTCCAGCTCCAGAATTCAGGCCAGGCGATCAGGTATGGCTTTCCACCAGGGATATCCGTCTGCGACTGCCCTGCAAGAAGTTGAGTCCCAGGTTTGTTGGTCCCTTCAACATCCTGGAACAGGTCAACCCCGTCACCTACAAGCTTCAACTTCCACCTGAGTATCGTATTCACCCCACCTTCCATGTCTCACTATTGAAACCATTTCACCCACCTCTCACTCCCTCCACAGAACCTGACCACGAAGAGGAACCTCCTCCCCCCCTCATGCTGGAAGATGGAGCCGTCTATTCCGTCCGGGAGATTCTCCGGTCTCGTCGTCGTGGTGGTCTACTCGAGTACCTGGTAGACTGGGAGGGTTATGGACCAGAGGAGAGGTCATGGGTCCCAAGAGACGACATCCTAGATCCCACGCTCACTGAGGAGTTCCACGCTAGTCATCCTGAGTTCCCTGCACCCCGTGGACGAGGTAGACCACCACGGCGCAAGAGACTTCGGCCCTCGGGAGCGGGCCCTGGGGAGGGGGGTAGTGTCACGGATTGGTCAGGTTCTGCACCCACAATCACTCCCAGATCACCGTCACCTGAATATTGATTAATGATCACCTGCACGCAATCATCACCAGCACATAAAGCCACTCTCCACACACCACTCATTGTCCGGGCTCGTTCATGCGAAAGCGGACTGCTAGTGCTTCTCTACGAGTCTCACTATCTAAATACTTACCCTACTGTACTTACCTGAACTCTGTCTCGTTCCAGTTCCAGTCTTCTGTGTCTTCTCAGTTCCAGTCGTCAGTGGTGGGTGGCCATAAGCTGACTTCCACGTCAGCGGAGGTTGGTGGACACACGGACCTTCAAGTATACCTCCTTCAATCGTTCTTGGAATCCTCCCGTCTCACCTCCTACAAGGAAAAGGATCTGTTATTCCCATCAAGTCCCAAACCGGCTCTGAAACCTTCCTACTATCACGTACTCACCATCACAGGATCTCCTTTCACCTCCGGCACTGCTGCTAACATTAATAAACATCACTTGTATCATTCTTACCTTGTTGTCCCGTCTGCTTCATAACAATTCATATCCTTTTCTGGGACACTCGAAATTTAGCTCAGGAGCATTCATGTTGCTTCTAGATGTTACTACACTTCGAGTGGAGTTAAACTGTGGCAAATTCATTTGAATGAGTATGATTTAGAAAGGCACACACCTTTCAGAAAAGGTCTAACAGCTGAAAATGCATATCAGAGCAAAAACCAAGTCCTGAGGTCAAGATAACTGCCTGTAGAGCTCAGTGACAGACTTGCGTTAAGGCAATGATCTAGGGAAGAGTTTAGAAAAAATCTGCTGCATTGAAGGTTCACAGAAGCATTATCCATAATGGAAGACGATTGGAACAACTAGGACTCTAGAAAATGTCTGCCAGCCCCCATCCAAGCTGACAGAGCTTGAGAGGTGAAACGATGAGGCAAAGAATGGCAGATAATTGCCAAATGCAGATGTGCAAAGCTTGTCACATCATACCCAAAAAGACTTGAGGCAGTAAAGGTGCTTCAAGTATGTACTGAGTAAAGGGTATGAATACTTATGCAATGTACTTATTTCAGTGTTTTATTTTTAATAAATTTGTAAAATTTGCAAATCTGGTTTTTGCTTTGTCATTATTCAATTGATGTGGGGAAAAACTAATTTAAAGCAGTTTAACATAATGCTGCAACAAAACAAAATGTGACAAAAATGAATGGGGAATCATGTAAAAAAAAGTATGATGTCAAAAGTATGAATACTTTTGCAAGGCACTGTATTGTAGGTCTCTTAAAGAGACATGAAACATGAAATTATGTCATTAACCCTTTCAGACCTTTAAAATATTCTAGCTGACCCCCCAGGGTGAGTTTTTTTTAGACGACTGTTATTTTAGAATGTATCACCTTCCTGTTTCCATGGTGACGCGTCATGCTTGTCATGTGACACACTGCAGCCATAAAAGAGCTGTAAGACACATGGATTGCTTTTTTATTATTTTTCCTTTTTTATTATTAATATTCACAAACATGCTCACTCTATTATGAAATATCTGATATTCCGATTTTGAAATATGTGCAAGTAAATGTATTTAAAAGTTGAAACACTTTTATAATGACCACGTTAGTTGATCTGTACCGGGTGATGGGCACTGCCATGTTTGTACAACACGCAAATTTATCATCTCCTTCCAAAAGACATTAAAGTAAGTCTCTGGTAAGCTGGGAGAAGAGCAGAGTAAGCTTTATAGTTACCTACACAATTCTGCAGAGAAGGGAGACTGGTGTTTGTTGTGGTTTGGAAAGATAGGTAGAAAACATGACAGAATAACACGGCGGATATTGCATTTTGCATAAAATTAAAAACAGATATACCAAACAGATATAATACTGATTTTGGCAGGAACTCAGTTTTTTTTTTAAATGGTGTTTATCACGTTTTGGAACCAAACTCTTCATATATGTATGTATGTATGCATGTATGTACCAAGAGCACTTTAAAAAAACACAACATTACTTGTGTGTTTGCGCACACCTGGCGAATGAAGCTAATTCTGATTCTCATCAGATTCTGAAGGTGAACAGCTGGGAAATAAATCACATGTTTATATTAGATCTGTGTGGCAGCAGCGTGATATACAGTGAATAAATAAATAAATCCACTGTTCTCTTGTCTCCTCTGAGGCTGGGTCTCTAAATAGTGTTCAGTGCATGTGCAGCCAACGATAGAACAGTTAGCAAGCTTTGCTCAAACTTTTGCACAAAGAAAACCCAAATAACGACTTTATTCAGCGATTTCTTAATAAAATTAAAGGTTGAACCACTGATGTCATGTGGACTATTTTATCAATGTTCTTACTACCTTTGTGAGCCTTGAATGTGTTAGTCGCATTGCTGTCTATGCGGGGTCAGAAAGATCTTGATTTAATCAAAATATCTTAATTTGTGTTCTGAAGATGAAAGTAAGTCTTGCAGGTTTAAAACGCTGAGTAATAAAGTCATAAATGAGTGAGTGGTGAGTAATAAATGAGTAATAAATGGTGAATAATAAATGCATTTTCATTTTTGGGTGAACTATCACTTTAACCGTACTCTGCATCTAAACATAACAACTACTACAACAACTACCATTTTATCAGTAAGCAGCAAATTAGGGGTTTATTGAGAAAAAAAAAAAAAAAAACCTTAGTTAATAGTGAATAAATGATTCATGTCTATTTCAGTTGCTAGTTGATGGTTTTAAGTTTTGTCTTTTAAATGAACTTCAAAGTTTGTATTAAATCAACATCTATGGATTTTCAGTAGGCTGGCTTCTTTGTTTTGGGTGTACTTTTTAGTAAATATTGACAGCTGTGGTGAGTCAGGGTGTCCCTAAGGCAGTGTGACCCAGTGTGACCACTCATCTGCACCACACATGCTTACACTAATGTAGGGAAGCTCTTAGCACCATCTAAAGTGTTTTTGCTTTGACAATCATAAGAGTGCTGGAGTCTGCTTTGAAAAGTACACAAAAACAGACATTAAAGTGCTTTGAAAATGTTTTATGAATACAAATTATTTTATTGTTTTATTTTTGAGGGCAGAAAGAGAACATTTTATAGTACTTTGTGTTTGTGTTGTATTCAGGGAGGTACATTGCTCATTGAGGGGCTGTAAAGCAATATTCTCTATACATTTGCCTCAGAACAATGTTTGTTAGGAAATTTATTGTCTTAATTTTGCAAACAGCATGCTGTCTTATAATATGCCTTTTCTCATATGTATAATTGGGTGTTTATATATGAAAATATGTACCTGGAAAAGGGTCCTGTCACAGTTCTGTCAGTTCATGTCTGTTCTATTGGTTTCTCCCATTGTCTCCCCCTGTCATTTTGTTATCATTTGATTTAGTCCTCGTCACCGTGATCTGTGTCACCTGTGTTTAATTATTAGTTAGCTTTATAAACCTGTCCTTGAGTTCAGTCTACTGTCGGTCTTTGCAAATGTTACTTGTGTTTCGTGTGTGGTATTCTCTGTTTTCCTGCCTGATCCTGCTTGTTACTCTGAAGAGTTTATTAAAATAGTGTTAATTGTTTATCTTGTCTCTCGTCTCGTTGAACCAGCACGTTCCGTTACAGAAAGACCGACCGAAACAGTTTTTCCGGCACCTTCCCCTTCGTTTATTTTGTCGTTTGTTAGCCTCAGTGTTTTGTTTTTTGTTTTTTTCAAGTATGGACCCTACTGTTCTCCTGATCCTCCTGAGGCAGGGGGAACGCTCTCTTGAGGACCACACATGTGAGTTTCTCTTCCTGGCAAACCAGTCACACTTCCCGGATAGCAGCCTATGCGTCCACTACCGCCTAGGACTGAACTCTGCCACCAAGGCGCTGCTATCCGGGGAGGGTCCTCAAGAGAGCCTGCCGGATTTCATCGAGTGGGTGCTGGCGTCCTGCCAATCTTCCTGGACTGTCGGCGTCGTCGAGGAGGATGTCAGCCCCACTCACGACCCAGAACCCAGCCAAACATCACCCCGACATGCGGAGTTGCAGCCCGAGCCCACCGACGATGGAGAGCCAGAGCCGAGAGCGACAGAGCCAGAGCTGGACCCATCGGACCAGGTGCGAGAGCCGACTGCAACATCCGCGACGGTGGAGTATGACGTGGAGCAAGAGAGGGCTACAGAGAGCCCTGCCCACTGCACCACCGCTGAGGGTGAGCTTGGACCTAATTCTGGGGACTTAATAGATTTTTTTTCGGATCTCATCGAAGATAACTCTGGTAACTTAATTGACTTTGATATGGAAATATCCGTCTGTCCTGTCTGCCCGGAATTCCCACCCACCCACCCTCTGTCATCTGATGCCATGTTTGTCTGGCCGCCGCTGTCCCCTGACAGCCCCTCAGCTCACCCTCAGCCCACCACCTGTGCAGTGGGCTCGCCGCGGGGCTGCCAGCTTCCATCGGCGTCTCGGCTGGAGGATCCCTCAGCTCCGCCTCCAGCCTCCGAGTCCAGGACTCCGCCTCGGCCCTTCGACCCCGCGGTTCCACCTCGGCTCTCGACGCCCTCCTCTACACCGTCGCCCGTCGATCCACCAGCTCCACCGGGCTCCATCGTCTTTTCGGCTCCGCCCTGGTCAGTCGTCACCCCATCGTCACCTCAGGACTCTGCTCCTCCGGCTGTGCCTCGTCGCGCCGTCCCACCGGCTCCTTGGGACTCCTCCTTCCTGCGGGCACAGCCTCCATCCTCTGTCGCTCCGGCTCCGCCGCGGATCTCCGGGACTCCGCCTCCGCCTTGGGCGCCAGAGCCTGTTCCACCTTGGCCCTCCGGATCCTCGGCGTCACCCCGGATCATCGGCTCTCCGTCTCCGCCTCGGGCTCCTTCTCCATCTGCTCCGCCTCTGTCGGTCGGCCCCATGGAGTCGGCACGCCTTCGTCCACCATGGTTCCTCCCTCCGTCGGCTCCACAGTGGGCCGTCATCATGGCTGCGGTCTGGGTCTGTTCCTCCTGCCTTAAGCCCCACCCATGTCCTCCCTGGCTCCTCCCTCCGTCGTCGCCCCTCTGGACTGTATTGTCTGTCACCTGGACTTTTGTTTTGGTCCCTCTCCTGGGGTGGCGTCCTCCGCCGAAGCCTCCATGGACATTTTCTGTTTTTTTTTTTTTTTTTTTTTTCTCGCCCCTCTTTTCTGTTTTGTTTTTCTTTTTCTACGGCGCGAGGACGCGCCTATTCGGAGGGGGGCGTAATGTCACAGTTCTGTCAGTTCATGTCTGTTCTATTGGTTTCTCCCATTGTCTCCCCCTGTCATTTTGTTATCATTTGGTTTAGTCCTCGTCACCGTGATCTGTGTCACCTGTGTTTAATTATTAGTTAGCTTTATAAACCTGTCCTTGAGTTCAGTCTACTGTCGGTCTTTGCAAATGTTACTTGTGTTTCGTGTGTGGTACTCTCTGTTTTCCTGCCTGATCCTGCTTGTTACTCTGAAGAGTTTATTAAAATAGTGTTAATTGTTTATCTTGTCTCTCGTCTCGTTGAACCAGCACGTTCCGTTACAGGTCCCTCATTAACCTATCATCATATTTATGATATTTACATATCTCTACTTTTAGGGATATTTTATCTGGCAGGATTTTAATGTGGTGACTCTTCATTTAATCTACACAGCTGAGCTGCGCTGAAATGGCAGAATGCTTAGATAAAAAAAAAAAAATATGCTGTTGAGTAAACTCCCATTGACGTGTCGAAAACATTTGCAGTTTTTTTATATACAGAGAACAGAATATTAGCTTTTTTGGGTTACAAGAGACTTCAACACAATAGCTCCAAGCATCTCTTTTATGCAAAAGATTAAGGTCTAGAGCGGCTAAAACCCATCAGAGAGTTATAAGACTGAATGGTTTTACATGTATTATCAGCAATCAAACTAATTTAACTTTACAAGAAACATACAAAGCTGATAAAGAAACTCATTAGCTCATTAATCCGCTGTAGAATATTATTTAAATAACTGTGTGATCATTGATCGCTACATAGTCACTTTTGTTTTCAGCTTTGATTATTGGTAACACATTCATCATTGTATGTGCAACCAATTAAATAAAATCGGTTCTGTAATAGCAGACGATTTTCCACTTGTCTACATCTGCACACCTTCACACCATCAAATCACCTTTGGCCTCTTTGCCAGGACCGAGCTCAAGGGATATCCGAAAATGGCCTTTCGCCCAGGTTCCCATGACAACATTCACTCAAGTGCTTGCAATTTGGATAAGAGGCACCCTGTCACCTTGTCCACCATCTGCCTCCACAAGATGGAATTTGTTTTGTGTCGCTCCATAAGGAGGTAGCAGCTTTGGCTGAGCACCAGACATATCCTCTGCTTGTTCCCCTAAATTATGCATGTTTTCTGATGCATAATGCATGTGCTCTGAAATGCACGCAAATAAAGCAGCTGTATTGTTTCATGTCTATGTAAGCACATCGCTTATTTGGCTGGGTGCATCGTAAGCCTGGTGTTTCTACCCTTTCAGCAGCAGATTTGGCGGTGAATCCAACCAAGGCTCTGTTGTGTGTCCAAACAAGCGGTGCTGTTGTCGGTGGTGAGTGCTGGCAAAGCCTTGATGTGCGTATATAAGGCGTTAAGAAGAGAGTTAGAACTGTCTGGTGTGGCAATACAGTACGTTTCTCATGTGCACATGGACAATGAAAAAGAAAAGGCTATTGAGTAACTGGCATGAGCAGAAATTGGTGGGAATAGCTCATTACTGGGCAATATTTGTGTTTTTTCTGCTATTAGCCTGGAACTGTGCCTGTGCTCATTCCTTCACATGCCGATTAACACTGACCACCATGTGTCATTTGCCTCATTCATATACTGATTGATCTAGCATTACTCAGTACAAAATACCTGATGCTGTTTGAGTTTATACCAAAGCCAAAGATATGGTCACGTCAAATAGACAAAGATTAAATTTACTACAGTTTTTGTTTTAATGGAAACTCTGACATTTTGTAATAATACTTGGTTTATTTCCAGTTTTGAATTAGATTTTGAAATTCAGATCATAATTTGTTTTCTTAGACTTCTGGTCTACAGTCGTGGCCAACAGTTTTGAGAATGACACAAATATTAGTTTTCACAAAGTTTGCTGCTAAACTGCTTTTAGATTTTTGTTTCAGTTGTGTCTGTGATGTACTGAAATATAATTACAAGCACTTCATACGTTTCAAAGGCTTTTATTGACAATTACATGACATTTGTGCAAAGAGTCAGTTTTTGCAGGGTTGGCCCTTCTTTTACAGGACCTCTGCAATTCGACTGGGCATGCTCTCAATCAACTTCTGGGCCAAATCCTGACAGATAGCAACCCATTCTTTCATAATCACTTCTTGGAGTTTGTCAGAATTAGTGGGTTTTGAGGATTGACCACAAGTTCTCAATGGGATTAAGATCTGGGGAGTTTCCAGGCCATGGACCCAAAATTTCAACGTTTTGGTCCCCGAGCCACTTAGTTATCACTTTTGCCTTATGGCACGGTGCTCCATCGCGCTGGAAAATGCATTGTTCTTCACCAAACTGATGTTGGATTGTTGGAAGAAGTTGCTGTTGGAGGGTGTTTTGGTACCATTCTTTATTCATGGCTGTGTTTTTGGGCAAAATTGTGAGTGAGCCCACTCCCTTGGATGAGAAGCAACCCCACACATGAATGGTCTCAGGATGCTTTACTGTTGGCATGACACAGGACTGATGGTAGCGCTCACCTTTTCTTCTCCGGACAAGCCTTTTTCCAGATGCCCCAAACAATCGGAAAGAGGCTTCATCGGAGAATATGACTTTGCCAGTCCTCAGCAGTCCATTCGCCATACTTTTTGCAGAAGATCAATCTGTCCCTGATGTTTGTTTGTTTTTTGGAGAGAAGTGGCTTCTTTGCTGCCCTTCTTGACACCAGGCCATCTTCCAAAAGTCTTCGCCTCACTGTGCGTGCAGATGCGCTCACACCTGCCTGCTGCCATTCCTGAGCAAGCTCTGCACTGGTGGCACTCCGATCCCGCAGATGAATCCTCTTTAGGAGACAATCCTGGCGCTTACTGGACTTTCTTGGACGCCCTGAAGCCTTCTTAACAAGAATTGAACCTCTTTCCTTGAAGTTCTTGATGATCCTATAAATTGTTGATTTAGGTGCAATCTTAGTAGCCACAATATCCTTGCCTGTGAAGCTATTTTTATGCAACACAATGATAGCTGCACGCGTTTCTTTGCAGGTCACCATGGTTAACAATGGAAGAACAATGATTTCAAGCATCACCCTCCTTTTAACATGTCAAGTCTGCCATTCTAACCCAATCAGCCTGACATAATGATCTCCAGCCTTGTGCTCGTCAACATTCTCACCTGAGTTAATAAGACGATTACTGAAATGATCTCAGCAGGTCCTTTAATGACAGTGCAAATGCAGTGGAAAGTTTTTTTTGGGATTAAGTTAATTTTCATGGCAAAGAAGGACTATGCAATTCATCTGATCACTCTTCATAACATTCTGGAGTATATGCAAATTGCTATTATAAAAACTTAAGCAGCAACTTTTCCAATTTCCAATATTTATGTAATTCTCAAAACTTTTGGCCATGCCTGTACATCAGAAATTAAAGTTTAAAAGGTTCGTAATTTGGTTTTGGGAGTCCTCAGCAACACGTTTACATGCATTCAAGGTCAAAAAACATTTTCATTTGCTTAAAATATGCATTTAAATTTACTCTATTTCTCAATGACTCTTAAACAATTCATTCAAAGATTCATCTTTCCAAACCCGTCCTTTACGTAAGGATTTTGTTCTAAATGGTCAGATGACCCAGTCTGTTGTGATTGGTCTGCTGCACACAGTGCACATCAGAAATGGTATGTAGTAAAGACCCAAACAATAATGGTACATGCGTTACCTGAACAAAGACATGAACCAGCATGTCCTTTGCTCCATTCTTTATTATGACTCCAAGTAATAAGAATGAAAGACATTCTACATTAACCGAGGGGGACACCCCCAACCCGAATTGTTACAACTTCATAAATTTACTAGTAAAGAAAACCTAAAATAAGTACATTGCATAAGTATTCAAACCCTTAACACTTTACAGCCTCAGGTCTTTCGGTATGATGCAACAAGATTTGCACATCAACATTTGGCAATTATCTGCCATTCTCTGTCAGCTTGGATGGGGTCTGGCAGACATTTCCAGGTTTCTCCAGAAATGTTTGATTGGGTTTAAGCCCAGGCTCTAGCTGGGCCACTCAACGACATTCACAGAGTCACCTGTATAAGCCACTCTTGCTGTGTGCTTAGGCTCATTGCCCTATTGAAATGTGAACCTTCTGCCCAGTCTGAGGTTCTGAACACTCTGGACTGGGTTTTCATTAAGGTTATATGAATATTTTGGTGCACTGAGATTTTCTTCTACCCTGATGAGTCTCTCAGTCCCAGTCACTGAAAAACATCCCCACAGCATGAGGCTGTTTTCACCACACTACTTTTGAGATGTTACTCTGCAGGTAATGAGCAGTGCCTGGTTTCCTTCAAATGCTTTGAATTGAGGTTCATCAGAACAGATAATCTTGTTTCTCACAGTCTGAGGGTCCTTTAGGTGTTTCCAAGTGTGTTTTCATGTGTCTTCGCTGAGGTTTGAGTCTTGCCACACCACCCTGAAGCCCAGATTGGTGAGGTGTGATGTTTGTCCTTCTGTAAGCTTCTCTCATCTGCATATATGATCATAGAGCTCAACTAGAGTGACCATCAGGTTCTTGGTCACCACTCTAGCCAAGGCCTTTCTCTATCAATTGCTGAGTTTGGCCAGGAGGCCAGCTCTAGGAAGAGTCAGTGTTGTTTCAAACTTCTTCCATTAAGTGTAACGGAAACTATATGCTTCTGTGAACCTTCAATGCAGCAGATTTTTTTTAAACACTTTCCCAGATGTGTGGCTTGATGCAATCCTGTCTCTGAGCTCTACAGGCATTTTTTTTTTTTTTTTTTTTACCTCAGGGCTTGTTTTTTGCTCTAATATGCATTTTCAGCTGTTAGACATTTTATTAAGATGTGTGTGGCTTTCCAAATCATACCCAATCAGCTGAATTTGTGACAGGATAACTTCACTATAAGTTTAATAACATCTACAAGCAATATGAATGTTCCTGAGCTAAATTTCAACTGTCCTAGATAAGGGTATGAATACTTATGCAATGGAATAATTTACGTTTTTTATTTTGAAAAAATGTGCAAAGATGTTAAAAACCTGTTTTTTGCTTTCTCGTTGTGGTGTATGGAGTGTAGATTGGATAAATATAGATGTGGAAAAAAGCAGTTTAACATAAGGCAGCAACGTAACAAATTGTGATGAAAATGAAGAATAGTGTTGCAAGGCACTTTACAGGCTGAGATTCAGAAGAGCAACCTGTTCCAAACAAACTGGGCAATGACTCATCTTTCAAGGACAACCAGTTTACAAATCCGCATCAGGGAAGCTGCTGTCAGTGAAATGATGGGAACACACCAAAAGTTTGCAATTATACTGCTGTGGTAATGGTTAGTTCTCCGTCTGTGTAATTTGATTCAAAACGGTAGGGTAGGGTAAAAAACTCCATCTCATTTTCTTCTCCAACTTCAAAATCATCCAAAGTCATTGTTTTACCTTTTTTGTAAAGGGTGACTTTCTTTGCATGTTCGCTTTGTAAACACTGGCTTGGTACTTCCTCATACATCACGTGTGATCTTACCAACAAGATTACGTAGTGTCTGAAATCGCGCTAGTGCTAGATTTTTTTATTTTTTTATTTTTAGAAAACGTCTCGGGTTACTATTGTAACCTTAGTTCCCTGAGGGAACGAGACGCCGCGTCTAGAAACGCTATGGGGAACGCCATTGGCGGGCCGCACTCTGAATCATGTCTTGCAACCAATGAACGACGGGGGTGACGTCACAGGCGCGGTGACGTCACCGACCAGGAAGTATAAAGCACGTGCGTTTGACGCCCGCGGCAGCTCTAGCATGAACGCGGCGTCTCGTTCCCTCAGGGAACTAAGGTTACAATAGTAACCCGAGACGTTCCCTTCCGGGAACTTGAGCCGCGTCTAGAAATGCTATGGGGAACGAGACTACCTACGTCCCCATAATTTCCGAACCCTGCGCAGTGTCTGTGCCAGCAGGTGGAAAGAAAAGAGCCTTTGTCTAGCATTCCGCGGACAAGAGGCCCTGTAGTCCTCGGCCCTCGGGCACACGAGGAATGGTAGTCTTCCTCTGTCTGGTCGCCAGCCAGAGCGAGAGGTACTCCGCGGCCCTCAGGCACACGCAGAGTCTTAGTCCTAGGTCTGGGAGTCAGCCAGAACAAGAGGGACCGAATGACCACTGTCTAGCACTCGGCGGACAGATGGTGTGTGTAGTCCCCGGTCCGTAGACCCACGAGGACGGTGAGCTTGACCTCCAGGCTCCTCGGCCCTCGGGCACACGAGGAGGGGGTGATCCTTTGTCTGGGGGTTCAGCCAGAGCAAGAGGGATCCAAGGCTCGGCCTGTGCTACGCCAGGACGCGAGGGATAAAGCCATTGTCTAGCATTCCGCGGACAAGAGGGCACTGCCATCCCCGGCCCTCGGGCTCACGGGGAAGACAGTAGGGGCCTCTGCCTGGTAGCCAACCAGTGCATGAGGCACTCCTCGGCCTTATTTGAAGGCAGACGAGGAGTCTTAGTCCTTGGTCTAGGAATTTCTGGAACCAGAGGGACCGAATTACACTCGGTCTGGTAGCATCCTGTGCCAGAACACGAGGACAAGTAAGCCATTGTCTAGCATTCCGCGGACAAGAGGGCTGTATGGTTCTCGGCCCGCAGGCACACGAGAATAGAGACCTCCGCCTGGTTCGCCAGCCAGTGCAGGAGGCACCCCTCGGCCCTCAGGCACACGAGGAGTCTTAGTCCTTTGTCTGGGGATTCAGCCAGGACAAGAGGGACTGAAAGCTCGGTCTGTTAACAGCATCAGAGCGCGAGAGTAAGAGCCTTTGTCTAGTTTTCCACGGACAACAGGCTACGTATTTCTTTGTTTCTTTGCAGATCTCTTAGTTTGGCGAAACTGACTTCTCTTCTTTCCGCAGAAAGAATGCGCCTTGAGAAGTCTCCTCCTGGCTAGGGAGGTGGCTGACTCTCTAGGCCTAGCGCACTAGGCCGAGAGCACAGCAGAGCCTGGAGCGGCTCTGAGGTCAAGCTCATAATACCTGACGAATGTCAGGGGCGAGGACCAACCCGCAGCATTGCAGATGTCCTGTATGGGGACACCTGCCGTCAGAGCTCTCGAGGCACTCATACCTTGAGTGGAGTGAGCCTTGAGTCCCAAAGGAGAAGGGAGACCAGAGGACTCGTAAGCAGTAGTTATGGCATCGATGATCCATCTACTAATAGTGGGCTTTGAAGCCGGGCTCCCCCTCTTAGGGGGGCCGTAACAGACGAACAGTTGCTCTGTTTTACGCCACATGGCAGCTCTGTGGACGTATGCGTCTAAAGCTCTGACAGGGCACATGCAATTTAACTTCCTGTGACTCTGCTCCACGTATGGAGGAGGATAAAACGCCTGCAGCGTTATTGGCTGCGGTGCTAGGGAGGGGACCTTCGGGACGTACCCGACCCTGGGATACAGAAAGGCCTTGGCCATCCCTGGGGCAAACTCTAAATGAGACGGGGCCACTGACAGGGCCTGCAGGTCGCCTACTCTCTTGAGGGAGGTGAGTGCTAACAGAAGCGCTGTTTTTATTGTGAGGATGCGATCTGTAGACTCCTCTATGGGCTCAAATGGGGGCTCACATAGAGCTTCTAGCACCACAGCGAGGTCCCACGCGGGGACCCTGGGTGTCACTCGAGGCCTCAACCTGAGCGCACCGCGGAGGAACCGTATGACCAAGGGCTCTCTGCCCACTGAGAGGCCACCTAGAGGGGCGTGGTAGGCACTTATAGCCGCCACGTAAACCTTCAAGGTGGAGTGAGCTAGCCCTGCGGAAAGGTGAGACTGTAGGAACTCCAGAATTGTACCGACCGGGCAGTTGACTGGGTCTAAGTGGCGCTCGCGGCACCATCTCGCAAACAAGTTCCACTTGAGGCCATACAGTTTCCTCGTAGAGGGAGCTCTGGATTGGAGAAGGGTCTCAACCACCTCAGTAGGGAGACCCGCTCCTATGAGTTGCGCCCCCTCAGGGGTCACACCCATAACCTCAACTTCTCTGGGTGGGGGTGGCAGACTGCGCCCCCAGCCTGAGACAGGAGGTCCCTCCTGACGGGAATCTCCCATGGAGAGCCGTCGAGGAGAGATACCAGGTCCGAGAACCTTACTCGTGCCGGCCAGCGTGGGGCTACTAGTAGCAGCCGCACTTGAAACCGACGGACCCGTTCCAGAACTCCCGGGAGCAGAGCGATCGGGGGAAAAGCGTACAGACGCAGCCTCGGCCACGTCTGTGCCATGGCGTCCAGCCCCAGCGTCCAGCCCTCGAGTCTCTCGAGTTGCAAACAGGTCCACCTGTGCCTGGCCAAACATTCTCCAGATCTGCTTCACCACCTCTGGGTGAAGCATCCATTCCCCGGGCCTTGGCCCCTGCCTCGACAGGACGTCTGCTCCCACATTCAGATGTCCAGGAATGTGGACTGCTCTCAGGGAGAGGAGTTTTCCTTGAGACCACAGGAGGATCCGGTACGCCAGCTTGAATAAGGGGCGTGAGCGGATCCCTCCTTGATGGTTTATGTAATAAACTACCGCGGTGCTGTCTGTACGGACCAGCACGTGACGGTTTCTTAGGTCTGGTAGAAAACTCCTCAGGGCCTGGAACACCGCCAGCATCTCTAGGCGATTTATGTGCCATGAGAGGTGGTGAGGGCTCCACAGGCCTTGGGCTGAGCGGCCACTCATGACCGCTCCCCATCCGGTAAGGGACGCATCTGTCGCTAGCGTGACGCGGCGGCATGGCATCCCCAAGACCGGTCCCTGAGAGAGAAACCAGGGTTTCTTCCACATGACTAAGGCACGTAGGCAGCGCCGCGTGACCTTGATCTTGCGGAATGGGTTTCCCCTCGGGGAGAACCCCCTGGTTTTGAGCCACCACTGTAGTGGTCTCATATGCAGCAGTCCAAAAGGTATCACGTTGGAAGCGGCTGCCATAAGACCTAACAGTACTTGGAACTGTTTGACAGTGAGTGACTGGCCTAGCTTGACCGCATTTACTGCAGTGAGTATGGACTCGATCCGAGCAGGTGACAATCGTGCCCGCATCGTGGATGAATCCCATACCACGCCCAGATAAGTAGTCCTCTGTAATGGAGAGAGGATGCTCTTCTTGGCGTTGAGTCTCAACCCCAAACTCTGCATGTGAGCGAGAACAACACCTCGATGCTGAACCGCTAACTGCTCTGAACTGGCTAGGATCAGCCAGTCGTCTATATAATTGAGTATGCGGATGCCCTGGAGTCGCAGTGGAGCCAGCGCAGCATCCACACACTTCGTGAAAGTTCGGGGTGAGAGAGCTAGGCCGAAAGGAAGTACTCTGTATTGGTAAGCTTTGCCCCTGAAAGCGAACCTGAGAAACTTCCTGTGCTGAAGAAGGATGGAGACGTGAAAATAAGCGTCTTTTAGATCTATCGTGACGAACCAGTCCTCGGACCTGATTTGTGACACGACCTGTCTGACAGTAAGCATCTTGAACTTCAGTTTTCTGACTGAGCGGTTTAGAAGCCTGAGATCTAAGATGGGCCGAAGCCCCCCATCCTTCTTCGGAACAATGAAGTACCGGCTGTAGAACCCGGATTCCCTGTCTTGAGGAGGGACCACCTCGATGGCCTCCTTCCTCAGAAGAGTTTCTACTTCTTGTTCCATTACCAGACCTTGCTCGGGGCTCACTAAGGTTGGAAATACCCCGCTGAAAGGTGGCGGCTTGGCGCCGAACTGGATAGCATAACCTTTCTCTACAGTACGCAGGACCCACTTTGAAACATTTGGCAGTAGTTTCCACGCTGCCAGAAAGTCTACTAAGGGTACCAGCCTCTCGAGAGACCTGACTCGGAGACCTGTAACAGCGAGCTGGCAGGACGCTCCTGAGCTAGCTCCTCTGAGGACCCCCGCAGGGGTTGCGAACTCTCCAGGGCCGCTACGTTTCCGGGCGGAACAGCTAGAGGGTGTTCGCGGGAGATTGCCGCGCCCTGTAATATTGGCAGGGTTAGCTGACTCATCTCCTGAGGGCCACGAGGGGGTTTGAAACCCGCACCCTTGGGTACGGTGCAAACCCGCTCGAGAGGGGCTGCCCTCAACGGCCCTGAGCCACAACCGTCAGGGCCGTTTAGCCGAGGACTTCTTTGACTGAAGGACGACCCTCAGGTCGGGCCTTCTGTCAGCAGCCCTCGGCTTAGAGCGTCGCCTTGCCCGCCCTCTAGGCTGAGCCGGAGGAGTACGGGTGGCAACACTCTGCTTCACTATCCGGAGCTGCAAGGTCGACCTCCTCGGAGGAAGACAACAAGAGCTCCGGGATCAACTCTGGAGGGGAAGAAACTGCAGTGCGGGCTCCCGCGTCCAAGAGAAGATCGCTCGACTGGCTGAGTGAGGGCGGAGATAGGGGTTCACCCGTCTCCATTCCCTCCAGCAGATCGAGCTGCGAACCCCACGAGTGCAGCTGCCGCTCCGCCTCGGCGGAAGCGGGGCCACTCCCGCGGGGAACGCTGGTGAAAGCCCCCTCCTCGAAGAGGGCTTTCCGGGAGCGAAGCACGCGCACCGGCAATCGGGCACAGTGCGCACAGCCAGCCTTTTCGAGGGCTGACTGAGCGTGCTCCGCTCCCAAGCAGACCACGCACAGACTGTGTGTATCCCCACCAACAATGTAGCGTTGGCAGGGAGGGACACACTGTCTATGCGGGCGCTGAACCGCCACCGCTTTTCTCAGTTGCTTTGACTTCGGACAGACACAGACACAGAGCGCTCTCGCTGAATGACAAAAGCTGCCGCGGGCGTCAAACGCACGTGCTTTATACTTCCTGGTCGGTGACGTCACCGCGCCTGTGACGTCACCCTCGTCGTTCATTGGTTGCAAGACATGATTCAGAGTGCGGCCCGCCAATGGCGTTCCCCATAGAGTTTCTAGACGCGGCTCGAGTTCCCGGAAGGGAACAACTGATTTTTTCACTAGATAAGACCCTTATTCCTTGGCTGGGGTCTGCAGAGCCCTTTGAAGCTGCATTGAAACTGCAATTTTGACCTTCAACTTGCTGATGTGCCTTGAAGTCCACTATATGGAGAAAAATCCTGGAATGTTTTCCTCAAAAACCTTAATTTCTTTTCGACTGAAGAAAGACATGAGGGTGAGTAAATTATCTGGAAATTTTTATTCTGCAAGTGAACTAACCCTTTAAAGTGGCCCTTTAAGTAAATTTGGTTTATTTTCACTTCCAAAGGATGAGGCTGTGAAAAATAAGTGGTTAAAAGTCCACTGAATCGAGAAAAATCCTGGAATGTTTTTTTCCTCAAAAATCTTAATTTCTTTTTAACTGAAGAAAGAAAGACATGAACACCCTGGATGACATGGGGGTGAGTAAATTATCAGGACATTTTTTTATTTTGGAAGTGAACTACTTCTTTAAAACTTTTACTCATCAAGGATGCATTCATTTGATCAAATGTGCAGTAAAGACAATTATAATGTTACAGAGAAGTTTTGTTTCAAATAAATTATATTTTGAACTTTCTAAACCTTCTATTCAAAGAAACAGTTTCCACAACTGATTTCAATATTGTTAATAATAAGAAATGTTAAGAAGTGTTAAATCAGCATATTAGAATGATTTCTGAAAGAGTATGTGGCACTGAAGCCTGGAGTAATGGCTGCTGAAATTTGTGCTTTGCCATCAGAGGAAAAACATACATTTTAAAATATATTAAGATGGAAAGTGGTCTTTTAAATTGTAATAATATTCCACAATATTACTGTTTTTAAAAGCCTTGATGAGCATAAGCAACCCCATGCTTTTAAA
The DNA here is from genome assembly GCF_049309525.1 of Garra rufa. NCBI lineage: Eukaryota > Metazoa > Chordata > Actinopteri > Cypriniformes > Cyprinidae > Garra > Garra rufa. The sequence continues at coordinate 25,139,408 of NC_133373.1, forward strand.
TGGAAACATTTTTTTCTATTTACATATATGGTACCCAAGGATTAGGTAGTCCATTGTTTTTTCTCCTCAATTCTTAGTTGAAGCAACCTGGTGAGCATAAAACTTTTCTACATAAATTTCTTGCATCGTTAATAAAGCACTGTTTCCATCACTGGAATTCACCTGAGACTAGCAGATGCATTCCAAGCCAGGAACATTTGAAATGAGGTCCATAGTGTATCTCAGCACTGCTGGAGATTTCCCTACAACAGCTTGATTTTGTAGCCGTTGTCTGTATTTTAGTTTGAAGATTTCCTTCTGTGCTCTCTGTCAAGAGTTCTTTCAAGGTTTGTTTTGTTTTGTGGTGATCCGTTGGGCATTGCTGTGGTGACGTTGTTAATGCTGAAGCAGGTCATGAACTATGCAAACACTCCTTCATTGAAACATGTTCCAGTGACTGATTCTATATGTTTGTGTGCTATCATGCTGACTCAAGGTCCTAAGCAATCAATCTCACAAATGGCTGAAGCACTGAATGTGTTTGTTCAATTTCTCAGTAGGTACTCAAAGACTAATGCCAAGACATTTACTTATCAGTCCCTTTTTATAGTGGCTTACTGCAACCAAGGTCGGACAGAAAAGGGATTCTGGGATTGGAGACTCAAGTATCTCATCTATTTTTAATGTGGATGGCAGGCATAAAGGTATCTGTAAATATCCGCTTCTGTAACATTGTGTTTAGCTACTGTATTTTGCTGTGATGTGATATGTCATATGTGATATATATTAAGTAGTTTCTGTACATTGGATTTCCTGATATTTCACTAGAGCAAAAGCTGGTGATGGTAGCTTTATCATCTTTATCCATGTCTATGACATTCTTCACTGTCTCTAGATGACCTTTGCATTTATAACAGAGCATGTATCACTGTTGTGTTGTAATGTAGAGTCTGTCTCCTGGACATTATAACAAAATTGTCTTCATTACCAATCTTTCAATTTTTTCCCTCAGATTCCTAGGATGCACTGTTTACATTAGGGCTGTCACAATATTAGATTTTTCACTACACGATTAGCGTGGCCGTAAAAATCTACAATAACGATATACAGTGATATCTACAGAAAACGTATTATCTTATATAAAATTTAAAATATTAATGATAAATAAATCTAAGTCTAATTAATCTTACACCTTTTTGACCAATAAATTACACCATTGCATACAAAAGGAACAGGAACCCCTTGCAAACAGCTTAATTGACAGGTGATCTGACTAATCGTAACGCAGAATCCGCTATTTTGTCCGACAAACAAATCAGACAGGAGAGTAGATTAATTTAGGTGGACTTGAAAAATTGTGTGTATTGACGTCTTTCCACGGTTGAAATAAAATACGTTCTGATGTTCATTCATGTTTATTTCGTGCTTTAAGTAAATGAGAAAAGACGATAAGTTCACGTGTCAATTATTCTATTAAGGCAAAACAGTGATCTGTCACAACACGTTAAAGAGCCACAAAACTGTATATATTGTTTGAACTGAGAAGAAAAAGACAAAATTTTAAAGCTGAGACCTTGTTTCATTCCAGAAGTAACATGCTCTGTCTTGTCTGCCGGTGTATTGTCAGTTTCCTCTTTGCTCTGTGATGTGTAGTGTGAGATTGTTTGTTTGTTGGACATAGCAACAGTAACTAAGGAGAGCAGGTTTTTGCGAAGGGTAAATTGCACTAAATAGAAGAGACTAACATGCTTCCATTTTAGCACAGTGTCAAAGTAAGACAATTTATGAGAATACCTACATATTTTTACTTCGAACTTGCATTATATTATCGATAAAGTGTTTGAAATAACTTCCTTCTGTGAACTGGTTCTTATTTTAGCATTCTATACAGCGATAAAGGCTATTTTGATTAGCATTGCAGCAGAAATATACATTATTTGTATGAAAATACCTGAGATGGCTTGAAGAACATAGATAAACCATATGCTGTTGTAACCTTGTGCTGAATCTCACCATTTCATCATACAAAACATTTCTTTCTGCATTTAATGCAGCTACAGCGACAGCTAGATGTCCATATAAGCAGGGTTGCCAGGTTTCCACAAGAAAACCCGCCCAATTGCTATTCAAAACTAGGCTAAAACTAGTGTTTTGCAGGGGGTTCCCCCAGTAAAAATCGAATTCTGGGAGGTAAAATACATGTTTTTTTGTGGGGTTCCCCTGGTAAAATTCGCAATATCACGTTATTGTGATCGCTTCAACCAGGGGACGTGAAAAACAACCTGCAGCAATAGTGTTTAAGTATCTCAATTCTGTAGGAAAACTGCGGATTTGGCAACACTGCATATAAGGGATTTCCTGGGAAGTAATTTGTTTTATTATTCGCTTGTGGACTTTCTTGTGAGGGGACTTTCTCTGATGTTGAGTATGAATGAAAGAAATCACACGTCAGAATTTAGCGCCACATAATGACATTGGAATATATTATCGTATCTATACTATTCATTTTCAAATATGGCCAATACTGTATATTGCGACACCCCTACTTAAAGGTTGTATCAGCGATTTCAAGCCTGAAACATAAAGTGTCAAATTCAGCTGACCTTTCTTCACGATCCGCTTGCTGCCTGCCCCATAAATCGACTGTAAAAAAAAAAACACGTCTCTCTGGTCAGCCTAGGGTCCGAGATATGCCAAAAAAAACAATCGGTGCTATCAACTGTTCCACATCATATCTCGGACCCTAGGCTGACCAGAGAGACGCGTTTTTTTTTTTTTTTTTACAGTCGATTTATGGGGCAGGCAGCGAGCGGATCGTGAAGAAAGGTCAGCTGAATTTGACACTTTATGTTTCAGGCTTGAAATCGCTGATACAACCTTTAACACGTTAACAATATTTAATTATTTAAATATCATGATTCTCGTCAATACTGGTATATCGCAAGTTACTAGTTTACTTTCTTTAAAGTCTAGGAAAGATTGCTGCATTGCAAGTATTATGCTTAATTTGCTTCTCTTAGATTTTTCACAGCCCTTTTCAGAAGCTCCAGTTATTTATTTTTTTTACCACTTATATGACGGAACATACACAGAGCAGATAGGTAACTACTGTAAATGTAGATCCTTATTTTACTTTTTTCCTCATGATTACAACTTGCACTTCAGTCTATGGCCTTTTGTAACTTCTTCCTTCTATCTCAGTGACAACTGTAATTTATGTGCTCCAGCACGAAAGAAACTAATATCTCTCTCTTACTACTATTCAAAAGTTTGAAGTCAGTAAGATTTTTTAATAAAAAGAAGTCTCTTATGCTCACCAAGGCTGCATTTATTTGATCAGAAATACAGTAATAACAGTAATATTGTGAAATATTATTACAATTTTAAATGACTGTTTTATGTTTTAATATATTTTAAAATTTAATTTATTCCTGTGATAGCAAAGCTGAATTTTCAGCATTGATTTCGAGCTCAGAAATAATTTCTTATTATTAAAATGTTGGTTTATGCAGTATTCTTCTTATTTATGCGGACTTTTCAACATGTTAAATATGTACTCCATAAATTCTATTTTTAAACTTGTATACAGTTGAGATCAAAAGTTTACACCCCCCTTTCAGCATCTGCAAAATGTTAATTGTTTTACCAAAATAAGAGGAATCATACAAAATGCATGTTACTGTTTATTACTGACCTGAAGGTATTTCACATAAAAGATGTTTACATATAGTCCACAAGAGAAAATAATAGTTGAATTTATAAAAATTACCCTAATCAAAAGTTTACATCCCCTTGATTTTTAACTTATTTTGTCTTCTGGGAAACATGTAACTATCGTTTGTAGCCTGTGAAGGGCAGGACTAAATGATAACATCTACTGTAGCTGGGCTGGGATGCAACAGAGCATCATTTAAAGCTATATAGATTATGCATAGGTGATTTCAATACCAAACAAACAATATTCTTCTGTGAAAGAGACTAATAACATATTTGTACAGATCTTGAAAGTACTGTAACTCTTCCTACACTTTGCAGAATGGCTCTGAAGTAGAAAGCACCGGTTAATTCTAATAATTTTCTAGTAATTTTCACTAAAAATCACATAATTGTGATCAGTGTATTGATTGACTGATGTCAATATCTGGTCTGCAGATAGATTACTGAACTGAGAACACCAGCTTTACACTCCCACAGTGCAGCAGACCCCCTTGAACAGAACGAAGAAAACACATTAGAGAAGTTCAAAGCTTTTTCCAACTTGAAAAATCACAGAAGATCTTTTGATAGCACAAAGGGTGAGAGACTGTGCCCTGCACCCGTATTCATCAACCCTATGTAATACCTCAAGTTTGGGTTTGATGGCACACTCAGTTTATCAGGTGTTTCAGCTGGTGTCAGCTCCTCACCGCAGCCACACATTGCTCCCAGGGGGCTCTGCTACAGACCACTGAGCGCAGTGAAAAGAACTAGGCTGCGTGAACTCGCTGTCTGGCACATACAAATGGCCCACTTTAACCGCGTTCTTGTAGCTCTCTCCTGTGAGGAAACAGCCATAAGTCAGATGAATGAGTGCTGATGACCCTCCGGGCACTTCTAAAGCCATATTATAGGCCTGACAAAAAAAAAAAAGTATTCTTCTGACTCTGTGAGCTGCACATCAGCCCTTTAATCTGAGTAAATTCTACACAGAAAAATGCAATATTAACTGTTTAATATTATTTTGGGGAGCAGTCGTGGCCTAATGGTTAGAGAGTTAGACTTGTAACCCAAAGGTTGCGGGTTTGAGTCTCAGATCACGCCCTTTCCTTTCCTTCTGTCCTTCCTTTCCTTTATTTTGGTTGTATGTAAATCAGGGTCAGTGTTATTCTAGTATTATTTATATACAGTTTTATATATTATTCTAATATTTTGAACTAAATTTATTTTTAGATTTTAGCTTTCATCTTGAATTATTTTGTTAGGTGCTTTTGTCCAATTTATTATTATGTTTATTAGTTATTTATTATTGTTACTATTTCATCAATTTTTATTATTACATTTTTATTATTTCCAATGAGTAATTTTAGTTCTACAGCTAAGTTCTTCAACCTCTTTCATTTAGTTTAAGTTTTTCATCTAAAACTTGCTCTCCTTTTCTTTCTCTCTTATAGATAGATAGACTGTTTTATGTTATAATATGTTTTAAAATGTTATTTATTCCTGTGATAGCAAAGCTGAATTTTCAGCATTGATCTCGAGCTCAAAAATAATTTATTATTATTAAAAATGTAAGGTTATGAAGAATTTTTCTTATTTATTGTATGTTTTAATATTTATTTATGTAACATTTTCAACATGTTTAATATATACTGCTTAAATTCTGCTTTTAAACTTGTATACAGTTGAGGTCAAAAGTTTACACCCCCCTTTTAGAATCTGCAAAATGTTAATTTTAGGTCTTCAGCTAAGTTCTTCAATGTGTTTAATTTATTTGAACATTCATTTAGTTTAAGTTTTTCATCTAAATCTTCCTCTCTTTCTCTTTCTCTCTTCTAGACAGATAGATAGATAGTTAGTCTAGTTTGTATCTAGTTAGTATCCACTGTTATTGCTATTTTGTTGCATTTTAATGTTTAATGTGGGCAGGTTGTAAAAGTGTCAACTTATATACGCTCACTTAAACCTAGTTTATACTGAGAGCAAGTAAACAATTAAAACACAATCCGTCCGTACACTTGAAAAGAAGAAAGAAGAGCAAGTTTCGTGGTCGACATTCCTACAGTGTTAGTGAAAAGACGAGGAAAAATAAAAGAGACGGGTAAATGCATATTTAGAAAAGCAGTGAAGTGGACCATCTGGCAGACAGAAACCGCAAATAAACATTTGTGAGCAGAGACAAGACAGTGTGGAGGGACGGTCTGCACTTGTTGTGGCAGTTGCTTAGATTTAAAATGTAATCAATATGTAAATTGTTTTTCCCAGCACAAAAATTCTGGATTGTGGCCATCTCAGGAACAAAAATAGCCAACGTTTTCTTCTGCGCACAACACGAAAACTTTAAGGAGTCCCATCTGCGTCTGTCCGAATACATCTCAATGTGAAGGAAAGAGAACAGCAGTAGACAATAGCTCATTCATAATGCCCATGTCTCTGTTTTACTGTTGATTATTCATGACTCATTCTTCATATTGCTTTTTTGGGGGATATTACTGATGGGAATATCTTGGAATTACAGTAATGCAGGTCTGTGCCGGGAATGTATTTCAAAGTAAATACTCTTTGAATAATAGAAATTCAATTTAATGGTAAAGAGCAACATAAAAATGTATACTTTTTCCAGCAGTGTTGTGTACCATTAAAAAGATAGTTGACCCAAAAATGATCATTCTGACATTAATTACTTACCCTCATGTCGTTCCAAACCTGTAAGACCTTCATTCATCTTCGGAGCACAAATTAAGATATGTTTGATCAAATCCAAGAGCTTTCTGACGCTTTATAGACAGCGAGACAACTGACACATTCTGAAATACATTCCAATTCAACTTCCTGTAGGATGAAGACAAGTCTTCATTTTTTTTTATTTTTCACTGTTTTTCTGTTCGTGCATTCCCTGGGAATTGTACCTTGACCTTGGTGTTGACTGTTTAAGCTACAGGGACACAGAATTTATCTCTAATTTGGACTACACGTTTCACTTCAATTACCAAAGGCAAACTGGGAAATCGTGTTCTGGACAAGTGCTTAGTGTTGTTTAGCACTTGAGTATTTGGTCAGCCCTGATTGTTTCACCCAACTAATTGCTTTCTATGCTCAGAGAAGGTGTAGCTGCCAATGCTACACCTGCTTCAGGGACTTGTGTTCTCCACCCTAGTCCTGGCAGCACAAACGTATTGCATCAGTGCCGTGGCATCAGAACCCGATGAAGATGTTATGGTGTAATGAGGAGGATACAAATAGCGGGATGAGGTCACAGTGTCATGACAATCCCTCTCTGGGGTTACGGTTGTAAAGGACGAAGGAAAGATTTAATGAAGAGGAATTGTCTGTGTCTGCTCACATTAGTCAGCATGGGTCTCAATGCAAGCTGTGAAATCCATCACGTTAGGATATCTAATTATGTGTATGTAATTGCATCGGGGACCTTATCTTTTCTGATGAGGCAAAATAGATATGATTGTAATGGCATAGACATTTTAGGCTAGTTTTAAGAGCTGTCGCACCTGCACAACACGAAATTATCCTCTATTATAGTTTATAAACAGAATAATTAACAGTGCCGGAGCGTTCGGCACCCACTACATGTGCAACAGTACTTACAGTGATTGAGTGCTCTGACATCAGCAACAATGGTATGTTAATTTCAGCAGATTTTGCGAAGCATCCCACTTCTGTTTTTTTACATGTTCTCTCATCATCACTGTCAAATGATGGAAACATTATAAAAAATATGGCAAAGAGTGCTAAACTGCAGCTGTCAGGTGTAACGGCTCTTACTTTTTTGGAAGTGTATACGCTTAGCATAGTAGCTTGTATGATTTGCACATGTGTGATTTCTATATTTTATCCATTCCAAAGACTATGAAAGCGATCCCCGTTCTGCACATAAATGTAGCGCAATGCAGACTAAAAACGTAGCAGCAAATTTGTGTCTATGAATGTGAAAGCTGACTGCAGTTTGTCATTCTCTCTACACTTTGTTTGTTAGAATGAATGTAAATAATAGATTCAGTGTGCAATGTAGATAGTTTCATTCATTAAAATGG
>NC_133373.1:25147631-25224278 GCF_049309525.1 Garra rufa
AAGTGTTACCAAATTGTTAATAAATGTTATTATCAATTATAAAGGGTTTTATAATCAAATACCTCAAATCTACCAAATAGAATATATATTGTATATAATGTCCAAAACGTGTTTTTTTTTAACTGTGTGTGTGTGTGTGTGTGTGTGTGTGTGTGTGTGTGTGTGTGTGTGTGTGTGTGTGTGTGTGTGTGTGTGTGTGTGTGTGTGTGTGTGTGTGTGTGTGCGTGTGTGTGTCTATTAAGTATTATCTATTAATACTTGATTTTTTTCTGAAATATTGTTAATCTTTATCGCTGAAAATTCGATGAAATAATATCTGTAAGTATTCCACTGTTCTACTAACATGTTTGACAAAATATCTATTTCAACAAAAACCTTTATTTTGTGGGAAACAGTTATCAAAATTAGAGAAGAGCAACCACTGTAGCATGAAAGATGATTAAGACTACAATTTTTGAGGGTTATACACTGTAAAAAGTAGTCACCAGATTCAACTTAAAAACCTAAGTTCAGCAGCTGCCTTAAAATTTTAAGTTAAATCAGCTTAAAACTACAATTACAATAAAAATTATTTGATTTAACTTGTGAGTTGAAATGGCTTAAGTTTATTTAACTTAAAATTTTAAGGCAGCTCCTAAACTTAAGTTTTTAAGTTGAAACTGGTGAAAACTTTTTACAGTGTAGCTGTCAGAAATGAGTCGGAAGTGTAGAGTCTATTGCTTTGAATGATTTCAGCACATCTGTGGCCGCAGGACATCACTAGTTTCTCAGACTGCGCTGTTGTGATCTTGGTCCCCTCTTTGTCCACTCGCTTCGAAAATTTGGTAGCTGTAGTTGGTTTCTTAGCAATAACTTTGTCGCCAAAGATTTTCCACAGATTTTCAGTCAGGTTTAGATCAGGACTCTAGGCTGGCCATTTCATTGTTTCAGTCTTCTTAGCTTCAAGGAACTGCTTTACCTATTTTGCAGTGTGATGGGGGCATTGTTTTTAAGGTTTGACTGATTATCGGCACCAATATTAAGCAGTTTTATGGTTATCGGTATCATTTTCAAAACCGATTTCCTGCAAAAAATTGTTTATTTTTATTATTATTAAATTGTTATTCTTAGATTTGGCAATAATTTTCAGTTTTACACCAGACTTAAAATATTGAATATCGGTCACTTGATCTGTAATAATCGGTATTGGCATCGGCCCTGAAAAACGCATATCGGTCGACCCCTAATTGTCTTGCCTGAAAATTGCAGGCTGACTGGGAGATGCTTGCAGGGAAGGAACTGCATGTTGCTGAAGGAGGTTCTGATAAACATTTGCATTCACTCTGCCATGTAACTGTATAAAAATCCCAACTCCTGCTGCGGAAAACATCCCCCAAACCATGACACTTCCTCCTCATCTGTCACTGACTTCTTTACACACTTGGGCTTCAGTCTTTCCTTAATTCAACACTGAACATAATGTTTCCCAATAGACCCAAATAAATTAAACTTGCTCTCATCAATAAAGCGCTCCAGTACTCCTCTCTCCATATATCATGCTTCTCAGCAAAGGTGAGCTTAGCCTTTTGATTCTTTCTGCTGATGAGAGGCCTGGTCACTGCAGAGTGCACTTTCAATCAGACTTCTTTTAGGGTGTGTTCACACTTGTCATGTTTGGTTTTATTAAAACAAACTCTGGTGTGATTGCTCTGTTAGTGCAGTTCATTTGAGTAAGTGTGAAAGCTGCCATCCGAACCCTGCACACCAAACAATCAGACAAAGACTGCTAAAAAGATGGGTGTCGGTCAGCTTCCAAATGAACTCTGGTGCAGTTCAAATTAAATATGATCGCAACACAGACCAAATACAGTGGTGTGAAAAAGTGTTGCTGATTTTTTATTTTTTTGCATGTTTGTCACACTTTAATGTTTCAGATCGTCAAACAAATTTAAATATTAATCAAAGATAACACAAGTAAACAAAACATGCAGTTTTTGAATGAAGTTTTTTTTTTATTATCATACCCCCTAAACTTGATAACTGGTTGGGCCACCCTTAGCAGCAACAACTGCAACCAAGCGTTTGCAATAACTTGCAATGAGTCTGTTACAGCGCTGTGCAGGAATTTTGACCCACTCATCTTGGCAGAATTGTTGTAATTCAGCCACATTGGAGGGTTTTTTAAGCCTTTTTAAGGTCATGCCACAGCATCTCAATAGGATTCAGGTCAGGACTTTGACTAGGCCACTTCAAAGTCTTCATTTTGTTTTTCTTCAGGCATTCAGAGGTGGATTTGCTGGTGTGTTTTGGATCATTGTCCTGCTGCAGAACCCAAGTTCGCTTCAGCTTGAGGTCACAAACAGATGGCCGGACATTGATTTTTTTGGTAGACAGCAGAATTCATGGTTCCATTTATCACAGCAAGTCTTCCAGGTCTAGAAGCAGCAAAACAGCCCCAGACCATCACACTACCACTACCATATTTTACTGTTGGTATGATGTTCTTTTTCTGAAATGCTGTGTTACTTTTACGCCAGATGTAATGGAACACACACCTTCCAAAAAGTTCAACTTTTGTCTCGTCAGTCCACAGAGTATTTTCCCAAAAGTCTTGGGGATCATCAAGATGTGTTCTGGCAAAACTGAGATGAGCCTTTATGTTCTTTTTGCTCAGCAGTGGTTTTCGTCTTGGAACTCTGCCATGCAGGCCATTTTTGCCCAGTCTCTTTCTTATGGTGGAGTCATGAACACTGACCTTAACTGATGTAAGAGAGGCCTGCAGTTCTTGATGTTGTTGTGGGGTCTTTTGTGACCTCTTGGATGAGTCATCGCAGTGTTCTTGGGGTAATTTTGGTCAGCCAGCCACTCATAGGAAGTTTCACCACTGTTCCATGCTTTTGCCATTTGTGGATAATGTCCCAAAGCTTTAGAAATGGCTTTATAACCTTTTCCAGACTGATAGATCTCAATTACTTTCTTTCTGATTTGTTCCTGAATTTCTTTGGATCTCAACATGATGTGTAGCTTTTGAGGATCTTTTGAGGACTTAAAGGATTTAAGGGAGATATAAAAACTGCATGTTGTGTTTACTTGTGTTATCTTTGATTAATATTTAAATTTGTTTGATGATCTGAAACATTAAAGTGTGACAAACATGCAAAAAAAAAAAAAAACAGGAAGGGGGCTAACACTTTTTCACACCACTGTTCTTCTAAACGAACCAAAAGGTAGGAAGTAATGACAAGATGCGACACTATGCAACATGATTTCACGAAGGGAACAAGTGGTGTATCTAAAACAAAATGAGCAGAGGGCATACGTGGAGCAACGAGGAGATAAAGTGCCTTTTATGAGCTCTTTGTGAGTTTGCAGGTTGTGAAAATAAAATCATATAGACACAACAACAAGTGACCTTAGTCCAGCAGACAGCATTAGGTGTAGTCGACTTAAAGCTTTAGGTTTGCTGTCAAAAATGCCAGTGTGAACGCTAAGCAGATCAGGACCAAATGTATAATTTTTTTTTTTTTTTTTTTTGGTCCAGACCAAATGAACCAAACAAACTGAACTACAAGTGTGAACAAACCCTTAAATTTCCCGAGACAGATTCTTACCCTGTTCAGAAATGAACTGGCAAGCAATTCCATCTGCAGTGTTGAACTGATTCCCCAATGACAGTCTCTGCATTATCCTGTCTTCTCGTGCATTTGTCTTATGTGAACAAACAGTCTTTTTGGGGGACTTGAATGAATTAGCATCATTGTAAACCTGCAATATTCAAGAAATCACAGATTTGGGATGACTAACTTCTCTTGCGATGGCTAAAAGGGCAATCTCTTTCGCCTTCATTTGGGCAACCTCCTGTCGTAGGGTTTCAGTCGCTTTAGAGCGGCTCACCATCTTACAATCTCAGGAAAAATTGAAGGAATACTGACAGTTAAATTGGGTTTGTAAGATAATTAAGGAAATTAGCACCAGGTGACAGATTGAAACCACATTTAAAACATACATACTTAAATAAGACTGCAGTGACCTTGAAATTTAGGAAATTATAGGTTGTTCTCTAATATTGATTTCCACTATAAATATACAAGAGTATAAATTTCCAAGGGTTCATAGATTTAGAATACATTTTTGTGCAAAGTTTGTGATGAATCATGATTTTTAAAGTAAACTTTTTTTTTTCTTTTCTTTTTTTTTACGAATGACTGAATAAGACCTATTGGTTTAATGTATGCCAGAGGTGAGTTGTCCTACTTCTGTTTGTGAGAGTTTAAATAGAGTCAAGTGCATCTTGGGAACTGCTGCTAAGATGAGCCATGTGGCGTTAAAGAGGATATTCATAACACAATAGATATTACCATCACAATGGCATTCTGTATTTTTAGAGAGATGCATTTAACAACAGTCACAAGTAGTTTCTGACCTATTTGCCAAAGTACTTTCACTCTTCACTGAACTGCTTCATTTGAGTTGCTTGGTCATTTGACAAGTTTGGCGTTTTACTGAAAGTAGACCGGAGTAACTTTTGCCTTTTTAACATCTGTGTTATTAGAGCTTATTTCTGTGTTTTTCTAAAGGATGTAACAGTTTAACAAATCAGCAAAGAAGACAAGTGCACTGTTATTAGTAGACACCTTCACTGTAACAAGAATACTGTGAAATTTACAGCAACTTGCTGGCAGCAATTGGCAAGTAAGTTGCTGTAATATATTCCACAGTATGATAACTGTAAGTTTAATCACAGTAACTTACTGTACTACTGTAATTTTTATACAGTGAATATCACACTACCATAATTGCATTCAGATTAATAGAATGCTCTTTTTGAATGAATTAATTCATGAATAAATTAATTTTTAACAAATAGTAATTAGTATACCAGGGTTCCTCAAATCTTACCCTGGAGGGCCAATGCGCAGCGGAGTTTAGCTCCAACCCTGATCAAACTCACCTACCTGTGGTTCTCTAATGATCCTGAAGACTAGAGATGCGCGGATGGGCTCAATCGTCACCCGAATCCGCAGCTTCAAATAAATTATCCGCCCGCCACCCACCCGCACCTATATTTTTCTCTGATTTAGATAACCGCACCCGACCCGCACCCGATCGTCATATTACACTTATTGTAATTCTTAGTTTTGCATGATGATATGATAAATTGATGGTTCATGTTAACAGCAGATTGATTCAGCTGATCTGCAAATCGCTGCACACTTATACGTTTATCACTCATGATTTTAAGCCAAATCCATGCAGAAAAGAATAACGTTAACTGACATCTGGATGCGACTCTCCGCAATCTCTGACGAAATCGGTCGGGTTTTCTCTCTATTAGAGCCGCTCTGAACTTAGTATTTGAACGCATGCTTGGACTGAAGTTTACAGGGGTTCACCAGTTTAAGAAAGGTCTGAGCGTAAAAATCTGCTTCTTTTCATTTTTAAGGTATTGTTTTCATTATAATCTACTGATTCAAATAAGTAATCAATAATAATTATAGCCTACCACTGCGCGCCTAGCCTGACATGCTTTCGCGTAAGAATGAACAGGCAGCATGGACGCATCAGGCAAAATCGTCAAATATATTTCAAAAGAAGCCGGCGCCACGGTCCTGACCACATCACTGTCTTTACTGGGTGTTTTTAGGGAATATTTCAATTTATTAACATGCGACTGAATTAGCTATTCATGTGTTGGACTGTCATGATTTTGGCTAATGCAGGACACTTCTGAATGATGCGCATCAGAGACGTGGGTAAACGCAAAGCGACCAATGCACTACACCGCTGCATTACCGTGCTCAATAGCATTAGCACAGGCATAACTCCCTTCAAACTTTATATGGAATGTCAACGTTTCTGTCACCAAAAACTTAGAACAGGCAAACACACACACGCACACAAATGAAATCGTCTCTGCCTGATGAAAAACATATTTAAAACACGTTCAAGTTTTAGAAAATGTAGTTAATATTTGCATCATTATTGATTTATCTCATCCACCCGCGACCCACCCGCAAATAATCAGAATGCATTTTTTTATTACCCGACCCACCCGACCCGCGGATTATCCGCAGCGCCCGTGGATATAACCGCCATCCGCGCATCACTACTGAAGACCTTGATTAGCATTCTCAGGTGTGTTTGATTAGGGTTAGAGCTAAACTCTGTAGGAAAATGGATCTCGTGGGCCAGATTTGAGGATCCCTGTAGTATACTTAAGCAATAAGGTACGAGAGGCCGTGCTGTATCATGAATAAATCACGGCTGAAGGGCGTTGTTAGGCACGGCGCGAAGCGGAGTGCCTGCAACCCCTTCAGCCGTGATTTATTCACGATACAGCACGGCCTCAAGTACCTTATTGCTTTTATAAAACGGTTACCACACAATAAAAATATTAAAATCAAAAATATATATTAATTTATATATATTAAGTTGTATGTTTTCATAAAGTAAAATCATTAACTGCCTTCCGCTGTAAAAAGTAGTCCCTAACTGCTGCAGCTGTGTTTACGTTGCTAAGGGTGGTTGCTAAGGGCGTTCAATGATACACAAACCCGTTGAAGCGGTCATAGCAGTGCCGTATCATGAATACGACACAGCTGCTGACCAATCAGAATTGAGGAATGGAACTAACCGTTTTATAATGTACTATACTGAACATTACTGTTTTAATTGTGTGTAGTTTAAAAAGAAGACACTGTTTTTGTCACAAAAATAACATTTATTGACTTTAAATTGTGAAAATACATAAAATAGCATAGCATACAATACATTTCAATTTTGTATTTTTCAGTGTGTAAACATTTTTTTATTTTGCATAAACCTAAAAATGTATAGATTTGAACTAAAAAATCTTTAGTTCCAGTACAGGGTATATATCAAACATTACATGACAAACCAGAAAACAGTTTTCATTACTGCCGCATGTCAGAGAAAGTATTAACAGCATTATAAAATAACAGCGATATTAATTGAATTTATTTTGAGTTAAGAAGCTAACTTAGCAAAGTGTTTTCAATATAATTTTTAATATCAGTGAAAATACAAACAATTAACATTTATACAGTGGTGGCCAAAATGATTAGAACACTAGTATTTTCACCAGCTAAAATCTCACAGAAATTCCACTGGATTATTACAATTAAGGGCAAAAATGAATGTTTGGAAATGTAAACTGATATTTCCTACACAGTAAAGTCCCCAGTGTTAAAACAACACTGCTCAGAGTACATATGGTCCCACTCGAGATAGTGTTAAAGTAACACTGAAGCAGTGTTAAAGTTAACAAGGTAATTAGATGATTAACAAAGTGATAATTGATCATTATTGAAGACACCTGCTGTTAATAAGCAGAATCACCAAAGGAGAAAACCATCATTTTTAAGCAACCATTATAGTGGTCAATGTTTGCATTAGTTGGGCTCTTGACCCTTAAATCTTCAATATTAGGTCTTGTTTGCCTGCAATTACTGAGTTATAGCAGCCAGACAAGCCAAGAGCAAAAGTTATCAGCTGGCTTTGACTGTGCTTGACATAGTCATCATATAGTGACTTGAGAATTTGACATAGGTTTTACCTAGAGACAAGAACCTGTGAACAAAAGAGCAATCAGTTTTGGCATAATCAGACAGATGATGAAAAAAGAGCTTGTTTTAATTTAGACACACAGACATGAAGAATCAGCGTGAGAATCGCAAAGACGGTGACCATCAAAAAGCGTGTTGCAGCCAATCAGAACTCATCCATGACTCCCATCATGCATTGCGGCATGAATAAATTATGAGAGTTCAGAGTTGATCTGTTTATCTGAATATGCCGTTTGTCACCATTGTTGAGATTCATGGGCTGGTTCTCGATATGTGTGCTGACATGAAACACTTTTTTTTTTAAACAGATTGTAAAAAAATATTTTCTAAAAAAAAATAGGAGGTGCAGGATCTTCTGTGGATTGCAAAGGCGATTACAGTAAGCAAAAAAAAAAAAAAAGATTAGACACTATGTGATTCACATCAAACAATGAATATGTTAAAACACGATCATCATCTGATGACGTGAGCTTATGTCTGGCTGTTTTAACGCAAACACAGCAGCCAAACAAAATCTAGAGTTAAAGATTTAAGGGTCAAGAGCCTAACTAATGTAAACATTGACCACTAGAAAGGTTGCTTAAAAATGTTGGGTTTCTCCTTTGGTGATTCTGCTTATTAACATCAGGTGTCTTCAATAATGATCAATCATCACTTCGTTAATCACCTAATTATCTCGTTAGCTTAAACACTGCTTCAGTGTTAACTTTAACTCTGCTTCAGTGTTACTTTAACACTATCTGGAGTGGGACCATATGTACTCTGAGCAGTGTTGATTTAACACTGGGGACTTTACTGTGTACTTACACTACAGCAAAAGATAGAAATAACTGACTTAAACCCATGTTTAGCTGGTAAAAACACTAGTGTTTTAATCATTTTGGCCACCACTATATATATCAATCTTCATATATTACAGACATCAATTAAGCTTATCTTTTGGTATCTTTTCTTCAAAGCATTTTAAGTAAAACAGCTCTATGTAACAAGTGCAAACAGAAGACCAAAAATGGGATGCAATAATTCTGGTTTCTGCGTGTAACGTTCAGCATGAATCCTTTTTTCTTTCCTGAGATGGACATGAGCTGTCATCATTGTCCTGGGCTGGAGTCTTCTTCCCTGCAGTAAATTTAAAAAAATGTTATTAATGTGGAAGTTTATAAGCAAAACTGACAGCTTCATTATATTTTAAAATATAGAAAATCAGAGAGGGGTCTACATATCATCAAAAATATTTTCAATACACAAACATCAACAAATACCAAGGAAGGAATTTTATTTCACTATTTACAGGGTATCTGCAGAATTTTTCAAATATCAATTTAAGGCAAGTTATCACCCTTTTTAAGAGCTGTACAAGTAAAATAAACACAGTATGAGTGAGGTTGGACAATGTACGGTAACATATTAAGCCATAAAATGGCATACAGTTCAGATAAAGGTTTTCACAAAAAAAAAAAAAAATGTATACAACTGTATTTCAGCCTTTATACTATCAAAAGGGATAAATCAAGTATATAATTTAGTATATTTATTTAAAATATAAATGTTACTGTCATAATTGTTTAGATATTTAGAAGGCAAATTAACTTTTCACATTTACAACTCTGCATAAAAACATGGGTCGATAATTGTAATAATTTGACCATAAACAGCTGAAAAAATGTATTGGAAAAAAAAATTCATTCTCTGTCACAAGGGGTTGCTTTAGGAGCGCTGAAATATTATGGTTTCCCTAGGAACGGCTGCACACAAAGCAGCACCGCGCTCATTAACGCTGTTTTATCAGGCATTATATGTTTAATTTAAGGTTTAGGTTTAAGATTAAATGAAAATGCCAACGACACAATTCTGAGGACAGTCGGTTCCCTTCAGATACATTCATATAAAGACATCCGTGCTGCGTTTTGACTTTGAAACGTGCAGCAGGCATATATCATTGCCTTTTGAAGTTTAATCCAGCCCTATCACGATTCTTTTCTTTCTGTCCCTAACTGTAAAAGACCTTATACAATTATAATTAAGACTTTTCTTATACTATTTAACGTATTAAAAACTTTGTACGGTCTTAAATGTGATACAACTGAATTGAGGAATTTTTAAAGACCTGCAGGAGCCCTCTCCTTTAAGATAGCCCATCGAGCAGTCCGGTGAAACATTTGGCAGCCCGACTGGAAAACACAATAGCCCCGGGACATTGGGCTAGCGATTTTGCGAGCCCTGTTATAATACCCGAAAGATAATCGATGTAATGTGACAGCGGATATGTCACTAACATGTAACCATTAAATAACAAACATTAATTATTTGATAGACGGAGGCTTACGAGATCTGATGTCTTTTAGTCTGACGCCGGTTTCACACTGCACGCGTAAGCAGGGCGTAAGCAGCGCGTATTTTTTTCGGCGCCCATGTTAACAGATTAGAGCATTCACACCGCACGCAGGGACGGCGCGGCAGCGCATAGCAGGAGCAGAGCAGAAGCGTCAGTGCCGCGATCGTTTTGGCGCCGAGTCTATTTTTGCTGCGACGCTTACGCTGGATTAAAGCCACAGTGCATCGATCTTGATCAAATCTGACCTGATTCGCACGAAAAATAACAATTTCACCATAAAATCATGTATCACAATCACGGTTTAAAAGGCTCACCAGCAAAAATAATGCATTTGTTTGTAAATAATGTCTATAAATTAGCCTACTTGTTCAAAACAATCACGTAAGCAAAGTTTGTACTATTTTCTGCTTGTTTTGATATATACAAGAGTAAATAAACATACTACTGCCATTAAAATGTTAATGTAAAACATTTAAAAATACAGAAATAAAATCATTTTTAAAAGAGAAGATTCTGAAAGTACTGAAGGAGATCCTATAATTATTTAATATAGATTTACAGTGGTACCAACAAATTATATTTTTATATGATATGTTTTAACATGTTCTTAAATATAATGGTTTAATTATAAACGTGGTGATTATCTCAAAGTTGGACAACCACCATAAAAAAAATATGAAAATATCATATGAATCTAACCATGTCATGGCAACAAATGTAAAACAAATACCAAAATACCATAATTTTACATATTCTTTTTGTTATTGAAAAACTGTTGCTATAATTATCATAAACCTAACTGGTAATCATTAAGACGATCTTTGTCTAAAAATATATTCAATATTTTAGCGTTTCTAATTTGCTACTTAAATCTACGACATATCACAAATCAAAGCACATGACAGTTCTTGGAGAACACCTGAAATGCGTGACTGAATGAACAATACTTGTCTATATTGGAAGTACACAAGCTGCAGTTCAGCTGCGCGGAAAATGGATGCGCGCCGCTTCTGCTCTGTCTACGTGCTGCGCACGCCCTGCTTACGCTCTGCTTACGCGTGCAGTGTGAAACCGGCGTGAGGCCGTTTCGCCTTTAGCCCTTTAGTCCTGAGTGACGCAGTTTTGCTGAGAATTAAAGGCGTTTAGTTTGTGGCGCGAAGCCATTTTAACTGATATACGAGGACTGACGCAGAGCTCGAGTAAAAAACACATATTCCTATGAAAAATGTTGTGCAGTTTTAACGCCTTAAGGAGCGGTCACACTGCACTTTTCGTTCCATTGACTTCCATTCATACGCATGCGAATGCGTTAGACCGGAAACGCAAACCCATGCGAAATATTTCCGCATTTCGCTGCGTCTGAAAGTTCAAGCTTGGTGACCTCTGAGCAACAAATTCGCATCACATGACTCTGTGTGACCAACAGGAGATCGATATGTCACAGCATGACCTCTAGCTGAATGAAAAGAACCTTAAAGGTCCCATATTGTACACATTTCTGGAGGTTTATTTTAGTTGTTAATGTCCTTAAGAATATATATTTGCAGTATAAGTGCCAAAATCCATCTCAATATATTTTTACAGCTCCTTTTTTAGGAGCTCTGTCAAAAACAGGTCGATTTTGGCCCATCTAATTAATATTCATGAGCCTCTCTTCTGATTGGCCTGTTGTTTTCTGAGTGACGCACAGCCAGGCCAATCACAGGTAACTACAGCCATGTATCGTTGTAGCCGAACCCAAAGCCATAGAGAGAGCCTAGCCTGCTGATACTCAACAGGATATTTCAGAATGATCATTAATGTTTTTTCTTTTTCAAACACCGAATGCAGTAAGCTACATAACTGTTGCTTTAGTAAAGCCCCTTTCACAATGCGCGCTGATTCTGGAAAATTACGGGAACGAGCGCTGTGTGAACAAAAGCCAGAACCATAAAGGCAGTGTTGTAGTGATGATGCACGTTACCCTGCGACTCTTCACGACGAAAAAATACGTGCAAAGTGGAATGAAGCGGCGATCAGGCAGAGCCAGCTCCGCACTATGAGCGCTGAAGCACAGTTTGTTCAGGTTAGTTTCAGTTTAGCGAAACGTACGCGTCGCATTACATCTCACATCCAAACGTCACATGTCTTTATGGGTTGTGTGTAAAGCATGCACAGATTCCGGAAAACAACTGTGAATGAACCAAATTAAACAATTCCGGAACAAATCATGGGAAACATTATCCGTGTATTTACCGGAATCGCTGTGTGAAAGAGGCTGAAGTTGACGTGCCACTGGTCTCTTATATTCACGTTGTTCTGAAGCCTGTGCAATTATGTAGTTTCGACATCTATAGACTGAACAGGGTTTTCTAGATTAGTTTCCGTGTTGTTGTTGGTTAGCAATGTTATGGACGCGATGTTGTCTGGGTTTGACAAAAGGAGGGTGGGACGTGATTGGTACTGGGGTGGTGACTGAATGCGGTGACTGAGTAGATCGGACGTCACATCGTTACGGAAGTCACAGCGGCTCGTGAAAATGAACAGCTACTTTAAGCAGGCTGTGTGCAGTTTACTGTGGATTGACTGTTTTGAAACTCATATGGTAGTTACATAGCCCCTAGACCTCAGTTATCATGAAAAAAGCCAGGAAATTTCGATTTTGACAATATGGGACCTTTAAATTTAAACATTTAAAACTGCAGCACTGCGGTAAAGTGTAGTAGATTGTATGAATTTAACTTTTAAAAAAAGGAGCTGCAAAGCATGACGTCATATCATTTCGCATGCTCAAAGTCTAGTGTGACCGCGGCTTTACCTGTTGCTGCATTTTTGTTCCGTTTTAAAGCAATATCCATCGCGCAGTATCTAGCAAGAGAAAAACACATGTGGCTTCAAACGGCTAATCCACAAACACACACAGACGCACTTCCAGAATAAATTTTATACAGCCATGTCAGTTCTTTACCGAAATAATGACATTAGCAATAAAATGTTGCCATGTATGAAAATATATCAAAATTGTATGCTCTTTTTGGAATAATACGCGAACACATACCGGTTAATGTGGATGTCCGCCCGGTTCCACCGCTCCCTCTCACGGTCGACTCTCTATCTCTCAGGCTCTCTGAAAGTTAAAGACACATAATGTCACGAGTGAAAACTATAAAAAATAACAATAATGGCAAAAATTATGGAAAAATAAAGAGCAACTTTACCTTTCTGAGGTCAAATTGGAAAAAAATACGCCCATTATGTCGGTTAATCCAGCTGAGAGAAAAATGCTGATCACAACTATGATTCACAGGAAAATATAATTTTACTGTAGAATTTCCCGCCGTTGTATTTTTACCCATGATGCATTGCAGATTTACAGCAACGTACTGTATACATATTCTACAGTATGGATTTGTTCATTTTACAGTAATAATGCTGTGAAAACTATAGAAATTTGTTACTGTGTTGTTTTTAAGTGTGTCACTTTTCTGAGAAATGTGGAGGACTACCAGTTTAGTGATTAAAAATAAATAAATCACTTTTCAAACTGACAAAGAAATAGACTGCTTATTTAATTAATATTTAACAGAATAGTTTAATATAACTGCAAAACAGGAAGGTGTCAAGTTACTGTTCCAACTGACAAATAAGTAGACTGTTTATTTTAATTCATGCTTAAATGACAGTTAAATGTAACTACTAATATGTAACTCATCTTTAAATGTAGCAAAAGCATTTTCTTAATACATTTGCCAATTGCTTTTCTTTATCCATGCAGCAAGTGAATTAAAATTAGACCATTCACATGTAAGAACAGCCAGTGAACTTTCAGTGAACAGCCATGACACCCCCCTAAACTGCTGGGTTTTATCAACCCATAGTTGCGTTCTCATGCTATGGTGTTCTAGAGTTTGGATGTGTTATAACAGGCAGGTGTGACCGCTCTGTGCCTCAGCACCACCTGTGGGGCTGTACCTGTGCAAGTCTCATCACATTGAATGACAGGGCATAATTAAAAACTGCTCTGAGAGCTTCTCAGGAGGGGGGACTCTTCAAATGAGCTCAGGAAGGCCAACTGAATGTAAAAGAGACCTCCTCCCAGAGCAGACAAGTGCGACTAATGTTGTAAATGCATTTGCTTTTCTTCTGGGAAGTCATTTTTTTAAAGATGGTTTCAGGCTGTCTGTATTGTTC
This sequence comes from Garra rufa, assembly GCF_049309525.1. Taxonomy (NCBI): domain Eukaryota; kingdom Metazoa; phylum Chordata; class Actinopteri; order Cypriniformes; family Cyprinidae; genus Garra; species Garra rufa. Next base: position 25,161,702 of record NC_133373.1, read on the forward strand.
TCTTAAAACCAAAAATGTGCTCAAGAAAAGTAGGGTTTTTCCACACTATTTTAATTTCAATCTTTTCAGCCTTAGTTTTCACACTTGTCAATATAGAGATGGAGGAAAAACTCCCAAGCAGCATTAGGCCTATATTGGATATTGGTTGTTCTGAGCTCCAAAATGACTGGAGTACTATGCCAGATTGTCAGCATTGTCAGCACTTGCTTTTGTATGTCATTCAGGCAGATGTCCAGATTGTAGGATTTTTGGATGTCCACTTATAGACTGCATTAACATATAGATTAAATGCTTTCATTTTTAATATTTTATCATTCCATTTTCTTCCCCCAGAATCACAAGAGCTAATATTATAATACACATAGAACCAAAGAGATCACTCAAGAGATTGTATGCTTAAAGAGCAGGTCATATGGTATTTTAAAGTGTCATAGTCCCCTGCAACAGGTTTAAATGCATCTAAGGTCAGAAAACATTGTAATTTTCTGAGAATATATATTTAATATTAAAATCATTTTGCAATGATTTCGAAACAATTCGTTCGAAGCATAAACCTACTCTACTCTGATTGGTCAGCTGGCCAAGTCTGTTGTGATTGGTCTTTCCATATACAATGCAAGTGAATCATGCTAAAGTTTAGCTGCAAAACTGTAAACACTTCACAAAACAATAATTGTGGATACATTAGCCGAGTGCTAACGTGACTAACTGATGAAACGATAGTTTGTAAACCAAAATATGTCTACATTCTTTATTATTAAACAAAGTAATTAGAACACCAACAGTCTACATTAATCGATACATTCTTAGGAAATAGTGGGTTTACAGCAAATTATCAGAACTATTTCAGTAGGTTTACCTGGAAACCTAAAGCTGCACTAGGCATACATCACATATTAGCACAAAAACCTTGATATTTTGAGCACTCAATTGAAAATGTACATATAACGTATTAATCATACTTAGGTTGTGGTTTGGAGACCTTCGTTGGTACAAATAAAGAATGTAGAGACTTATATTTCATGCTTAGCGAATCCCACATTTAGCGAATCCCTTGTTGAACTCGCTAAAATTAGATAAGCAGTCCTCAGTACAATGATAAGCATTGTATGGCTGTGGTATCGTGGGGGGGGGGGGGGGGGATTAAACACTTATTATTCACAAAATCATCTTTCTCCAATAGCTGCGTTTCCATTACAGGTTTGAAAACTTTGGCGCTATTTTATAAATGTCGATTAAAAAGAATTCCGAATTGACGGCGTTTCCATTAACTGATATTATGCGACTGAAATTTTATTTTTTCCTCTGGCTTTTCCTTTGGCTATATTTAATCAAATGTGACCTGTAAATGTGAAAAAAGAACGTTTCCATTGCTGTTTTGCAAAATATTCCTTTTTCGAAATTGCCTGAAAAACCACCTCATGCGAGCGTAAAAACTTTTTTGCATTGTATGGTAGTCTTTGCGCAATTTACATGTTTCCATTAGGCGTATTTTCAATTTGCAGTTTCAATTTGCGCAATTTAAAGGGTAATGGAAACGCAGCTGAAATGAAAATGAAAACAAAACAAACTTGCTTTCACAGCACAGAAAATAGTGTCTTCTCCACTGGATGTAAACACTAACTAGCTAAAATGTTTGTGGGCAGGTCAAACTGTTCGTATTTCGTGGGTAGGCAGGTATCATGCTAATATGTTACCTACTGACTCGTTAAGGTGGCTCACAGTACTCTTTCTTTTGAGAGACAATATCTTTATCATGCACTTTTTTTGATCAGCAACTTTGCAGACTGTTTACATTGAAGAATAGCTATGTTACAAGTATATTTTTTCGAAAACCCATATGATCTGCACTTTAATCTGTCTTTTATTAAATGGACATCTGAAGCCCATTTTCCACAAGTTGGTTTTGTTTCTTTAGGGTCTTCACAAAATCTCTGCAACATACTTTAGTCAAAATTCCTCAATGGTCCTGTAAAACATCATTCTTTTTACCTTGTCAAAAACAGCCCTGTTCACAGTGACCCGTTTCTGTGCATAGCTCTTGATGATAATGAGCTACTGCTCATCCCGCCCCTCTCTTCTGTTTTTTTTTTTTTTTTTTGTGTGTGTATTCGGTGGTGTGTTACCATCAAAAACAAAACTAATCCACAGCGTCCTCAGTGGCTCTGATGTTGGGAGAAAATGAAGACTCTTATGTTCACTTTTACATCCAAATACGAAACACCTGCATTGTTTACGAGACATTGTTGTAGCTACAGCAGCTTGAATGTGCATGGAGAAAATGGTGGACTGTGTACACCTGGCTGAGGGAGGAAATATTTTAATACGAAACATTTGTTCAGCGGTTGTGGGCGGGACTTGAGCTATGACGACATACTGCTCAGAAAATCAAAAGGGCTTGATAATTGAGAATTTTATAGAGATTAAATGGATTTTTAGCATTGTTGGGTGTGTGCACACACTACTAAGACACATTTGTATGCAAACTCCTTGTGAATTTTGCATCTGATGCTCTCTTTTAAAGACCCCTTAGTGTTGAACATGTCAGCAGAAACTGCAATAACAATCACTCATACATCCTAAATTGACGTAAAGGGATAGCTCCACCAAAATTATTCGAATTTTAACTAGAAAAGTAGACTTTTTGGGGGGGTCAGCTATCCTTTTAATGATTTAGAATGAACAGTTGCCATGGCAAATGATGCGTCATGTGGTTCTATCAGCTATGAAAACACAAATAGCCTTTATGGCTAAGGTGACTGGCTCAAAAATAAACTGGCAGCAGAACTGAATGCCCATAAGCAAAAATGGCAGATTTTAAGTCGCAAGTTTCCTGGGGGGTCCTGTGCCAGCCAAGAAACTACTATTGAGATGAATGTGAATGTTAATGGTCACTCTCTCCAGGTATTATATCATATATCTTCTTGGTTTTGCCGCCAGGCATAGGTTGTTGGACTGCAGTAATGTTAAAGTACGGTGCCTAATTAGTGAAGGAAATAAAGGAATCCGATTGATTAGGACTATGTTGAAAAAAGAAACAGCCACAGGCTTGGAGTGACACTAAAAGTCCATCTGCCGCTTGTGTGCAGCCCATGTGTGTCCGTATAATTTTCTAACTGTTTGAGCTTTTTGCCTGTGGGGAGGAAATAAAAAAAATCTCCCAAGAGCAGGTGGAGTGTGAAATTCCCAGTAATTCAATTTCTAATGTGAGGGATACCTTCTTCTCAAAAGTATCTGTCTTTTCCTTCAGTGGCCCATGGATATCTAAATCATTGGTTTGTGCAGTTTTAGCCTATTTCTAAAACAGAGATCTAGAGCTCTCAAAGATTGAGTGTTTTAGAAAATCTGTCTTGGTCATGTGACCAGGAAAGGATCAAAGTGCTTTGACTAACGTGACTTGAAATTGTATCATACTCCAGTGATTTGGTCAGAGAGCACAGTGAGAACTTCAGATACTCATAATCCTGTCTTGGTTTGACTCTCATCCCCTCTTTATCACCTACCGTCATGATTTAAGGCATCGATCGCTGAGGTACAGTATGGACTCGTCCTTTCATGCTCCGTAGGGCAACTTAACAAGGTCATTTAGCGCTGAAAAGTCTATTTAAATGTAAAACACAACACATAATGGAAACGCATGGGCTGCTTGCATTGCTTTTGTATTCATGAGGATTGCTATATATTGTCTCTGGAAATAACGGCACTTGGTGATTGGGTGTTAACAACAATAAATGATGCTGATTAGTTCTCTAAATTACAAGTAATCAGTGTCGCCACACGAAGGACTTTTTGAATTAGCTGAATCAATACAGAGCATAAGAAGCTTGTTGAGGGATATCAATAACTCTTTGGGATGGGAAATGAAAAAGAAAGAAAGAAAGGAAGAAAAAGGTGAATTGTCATTTTTAATATGTTTTGTCCTTTGAAGTAATTAGCAATAAAAATAGCAGGACTTAAACTTGTATTCAGACTGAATGATGTGACAATGATTATTCAGAGGCATTGAATACCCCTGTCTTTGTATTTTGAGAGTGCTCTTATCTTTTTGAAAGTCAGGAAGATTAAATTGGAGATGCTGTACCCTCACAATTTTTGTGTCCCTGTTGACTCTCTTCATACTTTAAGTACATACTGCAAAAATAAGCTCATGGATGTGTTTCTTCAACTTCAACACGTTTTAAGTCCCAGTTGTTGATTTTTATTAAAACGAATAGATTTAAAGGATTTTTTTTACTTTTTGTTATATGAAGGTCACATATAAAAAAAAAATAATAGAAATATAAACTTTTCTCATGCCTTTGTCCCAGTCCCAGACTTTAAATTCTAATATATGAAAATCCATCATAAAATATTAACATTTTTACAACATTTCTGGTCCTCAAATCTGATTGGCCAATAGGAGTGTGGTTATCAGAACTCCAACAGCTGTTTCACAGTTTGTAATCGTATCACTCCGCTTGCGGTACTTCTTCCAGCAAGGGTTATGGCAAACGCCCAAATGCAGTATCATTTTATAAATATTACTGTTGTGTCATGGAATGTAGTTTTAGGAGGTTTTTAGGCTGTTCTGCACTCATGAACCCACACGAGAGCGCCTCACCTCGGCCAGATCTTCTGGAATTTACCACTGGCTCTGATGTCTCTGTAGTAGTTACACATGAGATTATTTGTTTCAGAGCCAATCGTTTTGGCAAAATCTTAAGTTTTTATAATAGCAATTTGCATATACTCCAGAATGTTATGAAGAGTGATCAGATGAATTGCATAGTCCTTCTTTGCCATGAAAATTAACTTTATCCCGAAAAAAACTTTCCACTGCATTGTTAAGAAGGCTTCAGGGCGTCCAAGAAAGTCCAGCAAGCGCCAGGATTGTCTCCTAAAGAGGATTCAGCTGCGGGATCGGAGTGCCACCAGTGCAGAGCTTGCTCAGGAATGGCAGCAGGCAGGTGTGAGCGCATCTGCACGCACAGTGAGGCGAAGACTTTTGGAAGATGGCCTGGTGTCAAGAAGGGCAGCAAAGAAGCCGCTTCTCTCCAAAAAAAAAAACATCAGGAACAGATTGATCTTCTGCAAAAAGTATGGCGAATGGACTGCTGAGGACTGGAGCAAAGTCATATTCTCCAATGAAGCCTCTTTCCGATTGTTTGGGGCATCTGGAAAAAGGTTTGTCTGGAGAAAAAAAAGTGAGCGCTACCATCAGTCCTGTGTCATGCCAACAGTAAAGCATCCTGAGACCATTCATGTGTGGGGTTGCTTCTCATCCAAGGGAGTGGGCTCACTCACAATTTTGCCCCAAAACACAGCCATGAATAAAGAATGGTACCAAAACACCCTCCAACAGCAACTTCTTCCAACAATCCAACAACAGTTTGGTGAAGAACAATGCATTTTTCAGCACGATGGAGCACCGTGCCATAAGGCAAAAGTGATAACTAAGTGGCTCAGGGTCCAAAATGTTGACATTTTGGGTCCATGGCCTGGAAACTCCCCAGATCTTAAAACTTGTGGTCAGTCCTCAAGAGGTGGGTGGACAAACAAAAACCCACTAATTCTGACAAACTCCAAGAAGTGATTATGAAAGAATTGGTTGCTATCAGTCAGGATTTGGCCCAGAAGTTGATTGAGAGCATGCTCAGTCGAATTGCAGAGGTCCTGAAAAAGAAGGGCCAACACTGCAAATACTGACTCGTTGCATAAATGTCATGTAATTGTCGATAAAAACCTTTGAAATGTATGACGTGCTTGTAATTATATTTCAGTACATCACAGAAACAACTGAAACAAAGATCTAAAAGCAGTTGAGCAGCAAATTCTCAAAACTTTTGGCCACGACTGTATATATATAATAGTAGTATTTAATGCTGTATTTTATATAAATAATAGTAATATTTAATAATATTAGTATTATTAGTTTAGTATTGAAAAAATGGTGTGTGTGACTGTTTTTACAAGTCAGCAGTGAAGACTTTTACATAGAAAAATGGACGCAGTCATAAGCGGAAGTTATTTTTAGTTTCAACATCAGCTTAACGCAGCTAACAAATGCACTGAGCAGTGCTGTCTTCAGAAATCAACCTTAACAGATGAAAGGATATTAACGTTACAACAAAGATGATGCTTTCCTCAGCAGACATTCAAACTAATCATAATTAATACCATAAGTTTTCAATGAAGCAACTCAACATTCATTCTTTGCTAGTTCTAAAGTGACATTTTGAAATTAGTAATGGAGGCTTGGGCTCAGCTGTTAAACCGTCGACCTGAAATTTGAATCCGTGGCGGAAGGAAGTAGTTCTGCGCAAAAGAGGGTCTTTAAAGACACTCCGTTGTTGTTTCTTATGTATTTACACACCCGTGCCGTCGAACTGTTGTATAAATGCAATATCACACGAGAAGACGTGAGATATGGCTGTATGTCGGCACGCTGTAATTACCTATCTATGGCCGATTCACAGCAGTGCCGATATACAGCCATATCTCACGTCTACTCGTGTGTTATTGCTCATTTATACATATATTTAAAACTTGAATTAAGCTATCGTAAGACAATATTTAAAAGGCACCTATTATGCAAAATCCACTTCTACAAAATCCAGTTCCACTCATTATTTTTGAATCCCCATGAAACCAAATAAGGTATGTGGTTCTGATTCTCAAAGCAGTGTGATGTCACATTGTTTAGGCCACACCCACAGCTGCTGATTGACAGTCCTGCATTATGGCAGTTTCAACTCTCAGCGAGTTGACTTTGGTTGTATGTTGTACGAGCGAACATAAGAGTTTTCACTTTTCTCCTAAAATCTGAGGCATTGAGAAGGCAGTGGGTTACTTTTATTTAAAGGTAATGCGTCTCAAAAACTACCTAAATATGTCTATGCAAATCATTTCACTCCAGACTGATTTGTGAATGTCACATTATTATAGTGCTTATGTAACCTCTCACACCCGGGTCCTACCGCACCTGCTCCGAGCAGGTCTCCGGCAAGGGAGGCGGACGCACTGACATGGAGGCTAAAGGCTGCAACCTCTAGCGTCAGTCGCTAGTGCGTCTCTTGAGATCAGGGAGTGAGGTTTACCTGCACAGCACCTACTAGCTAGCCTCCGTTACACTAATTTTAGTTTTACACTATATTTTAACCATATTTGTGTGCGACAATTTTTTTTTTTTCAATTATTCCCAATTATTATTAAAATATATTTTGAATGATCAGCGCCGCAAGCTCTGTAACATCGCCCTGTCCCATTTTCGTGTTTGGCTTCCCATATGTACGGCTGAACACCAGTTATCTTGCTCTCAGTCATGTTGCGTCTTGTTTATTGCTGTAGGTATGCAAAGCAGAGATGTATATTTGCTACGCCCTCTCCTGACAATGGGGGCGGGAATATGCAGCTCATCTGAATTTAAAGTGATACACACAAAAACAGCTCTTTTTTTAGACATGCCCCAAAAATGAAATTTTCTAGATGTTATAATAAATCATCTGAGGGCTATTTTGAGATAAAAACTCTCAAAATAGTGCCACATTCTGGGGACACCCAAGACTAATATTACATTACAGTTGTTACAATTAACCAACCCAGGCTTATCTGAAATACATGCTTCTACATACATTTCTGCAACACCGTAATTACATACCTTACTGCACATTTTGCGGCAATTTCAAAGTGAAATGACCAGAGTGTGGCGCTAAAACACGTTCAATACATGACATCGGGACGTTTTTATTATGTTGGTATAGGCACGTATTATGTTTTTATTACGCTGCTTGAGATATATTGCAGATGTTCAGAATTCAAATATCCGGGGCATGTCACTAAAGGTTAATGCTCTATCATATTGGAAATATCCCCTACACCAGGGCTGCCCAATCCTGTTCCTGGAGATCTACCTACCTGCAGACTTTAGTTCCAGCCCTGCTCCAACACAGCTGTCTGTAATTATTAAGTGCTACCTAAGAGATTGATTAGCTGGTTCAGGTGTGTTTAATCAGGGTTGGAGCTGAACTTTGCAGGATAGTAGATCTCCAGGAACAGGATTGGGCACCCCTGCCCTACACCAAACCCAACCCTAATCCTAACCGATAGTGCAAAAGTGATTACAATTTGGTGATGCAGCCATAGTTTCATGGGGTTCGTACCAGTGCTCTTCATCACCCAAGTGCAACACTGTATTGCGTGAGCTATACCAAACAAACTGACTGCATTAGAAACTCAAACATATGAAGCTACTATATATTTGACTACAACATTCAAAAGTATACATTTTCAAATCAGGCAGGATGTTAAAATTGTTTCTGGTGTTTCTGCTGGTTCGATTGGGCCTGGAGAAAAAATATTTTTTTTCTCCATTCCTATCACAGATGGATTTTTGGTTCCTTGCTGCTGTCGCCTCTGGCTTGCTTAGTTGGGGACAATTAATTTCCAGCAATATCATATACTATTTGAACTGAACTGAGCTGGATGATGACATAACTGAATTCAGTGATGAACTGCCTTTAACTAAAAATTGTGTGTTTGCTGTTGTTCTTTTGCATTATTGACTCACTATTTTCCTATTTAATACTGAAAAGCTGCTTTGACACAATCTGTATTGTTAAAGGCACTATACAGGTAAAGGTGACTTGACTTGACTTAAAATATTATTCTGCAGTAGCAATTTTGTGAAAAATAAGCTTTATTAATCAAAACTCTGTGTAAATCATAATTTGTGTGAAAATGAATAGAAATGTTACTGCTTCTAGTGTTCATTTCAACTGGAAACTGCAGTGATTCATACATACAGGTATGTTTTTTTTAGGTTTGGAGAAATGTATATAGAGGCACATATTTACAATGAGCCTATGTTGGAATTAACAGTTGTGGCATTATTTCCATCACGACCAACAAAGTTTTTCTTTTCTTTTCTTTTACAGTTTTTTAACGTTTTTCAAAGAGAAGTTTTCAGGAAAGAGCACACCTGACATGAAATTTGACATATAATGAGTGAAAACAAAGAAAGTAATTAAGACCAACCAAGCTGTAATTTTCAAATCATGTTAATTTATGTAAATCTATTTTAAATTATGTGTATTTAGGGTACATAAATGCTAGCTGTGAAATTAACCATAGCAAGAACCATAGTATTATAAAAATGTCATTTCCACCACAGAATGCTGTCAAAACAGTACATAATTTGAGATCTGGTTGCAATGACATGTTTAAAAAAAAAGTAGTATTAATTAAACTAATTAACTGTGAGAGTGCATTTTAAGGTTATTTATTCCACAAGGTCAAATGCACCTTCTTTTAAAGAAATAGCCACATAAGAACAGTTTGTACAAATTGTTGCATATAATTGTTGTTATCTCTGATTGAATAGATGTGTGTGTGTGTGTGTGTGTGTGTGTGTGTGTGTGTGTGTGTGTGTGTGTGTGTGTGTGTGTGTGTGTGTGTGTGTGTGTTTGTTTTTGTGACATATCAGGACACAAATTGGTGTAATAACATGGGTATGACATAGGTATTACAAGGAGAGGGTGACTTATGAGGACATTGCCCATGTCCCCACTTTTCAAAAGGCTTATAAATCATACAGAATACGTTTTTTTGAGAATGTAAAGATATGCACATATCTGCATATCTGCATGTCTCCTGTGAGGGCTAGGTTTAGGTGTAGGGAAGGTGTAGGGTGATAGCAAATATCGTTTGTACAGTATAAAAACCATTACGTCTATGGAATGTCCCCACAATTCACAAAAACAAACGTGTGTGTGTGTGTGTTTGTTTTTGTGACATATCAGGACACAAATTGGTGTAATAACATGGGTATGACATAGGTATTACAAGGAGAGGGTGACTTATGAGGACATTGCCCATGTCCCCACTTTTCAAAAGGCTTATAAATCATACAGAATACGCTTTTTTGAGAATGTCTCCTGTGAGGGCTAGGTTTAGGTGTTGGGAAGGTGTAGGGTGATAGCAAATATCGTTTGTACAGTATAAAAACCATTACGTCTATGGAATGTCCCCACAATTCACAAAAACAAACATGTGTGTGTGTGTGTGTGTGTGTGTGTGTGTGTGTGTGTGTGTGTGTGTGTGTGTGTGTTGCAGTACATAAAGTGAGACATAGTTTCTCTCAGTGTTAGAAGTGAGTTTAGTATTTCTACACTGTCATTTAGCACTAAATAAGACCTTCAGAAAGCCAATGAAGACAGCATTATCTGCTTTTAAAACTGCCTTTGACTGACCATTTTTGCAACTGTATTTAAACACTGAGTGATCTTATCTTTCGCAAGTCTGCAGAGACACAGCTAGCTGGTTAAATTATTGCACACTACTGTTTGAAAGAAACCATAAAGCAAACAGTGTTATCTGCCAAGACTGTCAAAGACTGCTGCAGACCACCCCTTGAGAGACAGGCTGAGGCCTCAGTCACGGAGAGACATTGGTGTGATCCCACCGATAAGAGGAAGTCATTTTGTAACTACTCAGTGTTTTTGACAATCACCAAATAGCAAAGTAAGGTAAAGTCATCCAAGGGTTACAGAAGCAGCCAAACTATTAAAATAGTCAAAGCGGCCAGTGTCAAGATAACATCGTTAGTCATTATCCCTCGTCCTATTACATTCAAATTGTTATTCTTACCTAATGGATACATTCAAGTAGGAAAAATCTCTGCAAGTTTCCCCAAATGGACATTTGTGAATCCACATATACGCAATCTGCTTTAAAAATCACACTTCTGGCAAGGAAATGTGTTTGGATTTTGAAAAAATTTTTGAAACCACATTAAATATGCAAATGGTATTTCACACTTTATGGGATTTAGTTTGATGTTGATTGAATCTATTGATCAAAGTGTATGCTGTATCTAATCCAATCCATAATTTAATGCTTTGTTTTTCCAAAAAATTAGATATGTGTACCCTCAGGGCAGCTTTACTCAAAGAATTACTTTCGATATCACAACCCAGTCACCATCTTAAATAATTTTCCAAAAACCTGCTGACTGGTTGAAGAATACAATTTCTCAGTTCATTACACCCTTACTCAGATGATTTACTTATTAACTAAAGTAGCCTTCCCCCCATACGTTTAGATAAAAAGGAACAAAAGCAGTCACTGGGGCAGTACACTTTCAAAAGTACTATTTAGGTACTAATTTGTACGTTTGGGGTACTAATATGTAACGTTAAGGTATATGCACCCTTTAAACATTAACAGCTTTTTTACCTTTTTTTTTTCCTGAGAGTGTACAGTGATACACAAATGAGAATGTCTACATTCAAGTATTTCCATTAAATAAGCCCAATCTACTTGTCTTTTTAAAGCCTATTCAGTTCATGAACTACTTACAGTCATGTGTAACCTAAATCTCTCACTCTAGATGGGCTGCAATTGGATGAGCCCAATAGACAGAGCATTATTCAGAACTTTCGCATCAAGATAGGCCAACTCAAAAGCCTCCGTAAAACGTCATTTGATGTCGTGGTATATCCACCTTTTTCTTCCTGTAGAGTGGACACAGCCTTTGGTAAATTTTATGGGTCTGGTTTCCTGTCTCATCCAGTTATTTTAAGCTGTACACAACAGCTCGTTTTGCTCCTCGATATTGCATATTGCTGTCTTACCATAATATTTTAATGTATTGTCATCATTTTGAGCACACTGGTTTGTGGTGCAAACGGTTTTACCTTTACTGCACGCTGTTATTCTGCTCATTATTTCCCAATAGTGGATAATGAACTGGAAGTCTCGCCCATAGGCTTACTTCCTCGTTAAGAAAAAAGGTGGATAGGTGGGGACTCTTGAGACCCTCACAGAAACCTCTCCAGCTTTGTTCTTGTCAGAAACTGAGAAACAAAATAATTGCAATCACCGTAAATAATAGCGGCATTAACTTACAGCATGTTATTTAACAAGAATTAACAACATATAATTTTAAACGCCAAACCTAATCCACACGTAAATATACATTTAAAGTGCCCCTATTATGCCATTTTAAAGGTAGTTAATATTGTTGTATTAGTCTCTTAAAACAGGTTTACATGTATGCAAGTTCAAAAAACACTTTAGTTTTCTCCAAAATTAGATTTAATTTTACCCCGTTTCTAAATGATTTGTAAACGACTCGTGTGAAGCAGTTCGAAGAATCAGTCTCTCTAAACCCCTCCTTTCCGTGAGCCCTCACTGCTGTGATTGGTCAGATGGCGCAGTCCTTTTAGATTGGTCTACCGCTACAGCGCAAAAACGAAACGCCCATTACCATAACTGAATGACAGCTGCGGAGACCTGTTAATGTATAGAAAAGATAGCCTCGATTTTACCCTATCAATTCGAGCCGGAGTCTGATGATGAAACGGTTGAAGTGCACATAGACAACAAACTGTTTCGTAAGCACGACTGAAGCAGGACGTTTCTCAGTGGGTGTCATATGTTACCTGTTAAAAGTGCTTGCAATTTGCTTTTGTAAGCGAACCGGGCACACCTCTACGTTGTGAACTTCAACATTGTATAATGCATAACACTGCGTTAAGCCATCGTTTATCATTATCATTACTTAAACTATTAAGGCAGACAGACAGTCAAGCTGCATCAATCACAATTTTTAGACTACATTGCACTCACAGCTGAACAACAGAACTACAGAAACGCAAGTTAGCCGGTTACCAAGACATGAGCGGGGTTGTTACACACCATAATGTACACAAAGACGTATTTTGAACGATCGCTAGAAAATACAATCATCATTAATCATACTTACAGGTAGAAGTTCAGAGGAGCAAGCCGGTCCAAATAAACTGGGCACTGATCCATTTTTTAAAACCAAGCGTTTGGTGAATCCCGCGTTGTAACGTTACTCCCCAAGATTGGAAAAGCAGTCATCAGTAAAATGACGCGAGCACAACACAAGATTGGAATTGTACTGCTGAGGTGTTGTTGAAAAAATTAATGTTAACCACTCATTCTTTGTAGATTACTCTTTCGGAGGGGCATATAAAACAAAATTACTCTCACAGCGCAGGATACAGCGTCTTCTTGACATGATGTAATCCACGTGAAAATTGTACTGTTTGTGGGCGGGCAAGTTGTTCGCGACATAGAACGTGGGTGGACATTACGCAAATGTGTAGTTCGTGACGTGTGGCCGTAACAGAAAAAGATTCGAATTGCTGACGACTCGTTTAGGTGAATGTGAGCCGACTCTTTTTTTTTGATAGACAAAAACTTCATTTGTTGGCGTCACAACTTTGCAGATAGTTTATGTTCACATACAGCTACATGACACACTACATGAAATATCATATTTGAAAAGGCATAATAGGGGCACTTTAAATGCTGACGCTAAACACTATCGTAACTGTTTAGCCTAACATTATCTAGATAGCGATGCTATCCGTAAACAATATTATAATCAAGGCTTGATATTAACGTCCGCCAGGTTGAAATTTCGGTAATTTCGCGGGTCTTTGAACATAGTCATAAATTTAGTTGTATCAAGTTTATGGTCATAAAAAGTCATAATGGTACAAGAAATTAATTTTAAGAGGTCTCAAATTTGGGGACAGAAAGACAAAAATCGCAATGTACAGTCGTGGCCAAAAGTTTTGAGAATTACATAAATATTGGAAATTGGAAAAGTTGCTACTTAAGTTTTTATAATAGCAATTTGCATATACTCCAGAATGTTATGAAGAAGAGTGATCAGATGAATTGCATAGTCCTTCTTTGCCATGAAAATTAACTTAATCCCGAAAAAAACTTTCCACTGCATTGTTAAGAAGGCTTCAGGGCATCCAAGAAAGTCCAGCAAGCGCCAGGATTGTCTCCTAAAGAGGATTCAGCTGCGGGATCGGAGTGCCACCATTGCAGAGCTTGCTCAGGAATGGCAGCAGGCAGGTGTGAGCGCATCTGCACGCACAGTGAGGCGAAGACTTTTGGAAGATGGCCTGGTGTCAAGAAGGGCAGCAAAGAAGCCGCTTCTCTCCAAAAAAACATCAGGGACAGATTGATCTTCTGCAAAAAGTAAGGCGAATGGACTGCTGAGGACTGGGGCAAAGTCATATTCTCCGATGAAGCCTCTTTCCGATTGTTTGGGGCATCTGGAAAAAGGCTTGTCCGGAGAAGAAAAGGTGAGCGCTACCATCAGTCCTTTGTCATGCCAACAGTAAAGCATCCTGAGATTCATGTGTGGAGTTGCTTCTCATCCAAGGGAGTGGGCTCACTCACAATTTTGCCCAAAAACACAGCCATGAATAAAGAATGGTACCAAAACACCCTCCAACTTCTTCCAACAATCCAACAACAGTTTGGTGAAGAACAATGCTTTTTCCAGCACGATGGAGCACCGTGCCATAAGGCAAAAGTGATAACTAAGTGGCTCAGGGACCAAAACGTTGACATTTTGGGTCCATGGCCTGGAAACTCCCCAAATCTTAAAACGTGTGGTCAATCCTCAAGAGGCGGGTGGGCAAACAAAAACCCACTAATTCTGACAAACTCCAAGAAGTGATTATGAAAGAATGGGTTGCTATCAGTCAGGATTTGGCCCAGAAGTTGATTGAGAGCATGCCCATTCGAATAGCAGAGGTCCTGAAAAAGAAGGGCCAACACTGCAAATACTGACTCTTTGCATAAATATCATGTAATTGTCAATAAAAGCCTTTGAAACGTATGAAGTGCTTGTAATTATATTTCAGTACATCACAGAAACAACTGAAACAAAAATCTAAAAGCAGTTTAGCAGCAAACTTTGTGAAAACTAATATTTGTGTCATTCTCAAAACTTTTGGCCACGACTGTAGCTTGACGTGAAGATTAAACTTGAAAAGGGTATGATTTCATTGAATAAATATGAGTTTTACGTTTTAAAGTCAAAATGCGAAGTGGCTGTTTTTTACAAAAATATCACTGAAGGGAAAAGTTTGAATGGAATTTTCTTTTCTACTTACCTATAAAGCCTGATAAATTACCATTTGTAAATGCAGTGCAAAAGCACCGCCTACTGGCAGAGAATGAATGTGCATTTTCAGTAAGCCTGGCTGCTGGTTTTGTTCAGAACAATTTGAAAATCACCTAAGCCGTGCAGTGAAATTCACTTGAAATATTCACTTTTCATTCATGAAGACAACATGAACCAAATGTGTCAAAGTTTTTGTGTCAAATATTTTTTATAATGAAATGACATAAAATTACCATTATAACCAGTAGATGGCAGCAGAGGATCACTCATGAGCTCAGTTGCCATTTCAACTCCCTAGTTTTTTTTCATGTATTGTTTTGTGAATTTATTAAAATGGTTGCTTTTATAAGAAATGTTTAGTACTTTTACTGTACTGAAGTATGAAGTATAGCAAGTGCAGGAAGTCACAAAGTTTAATGTAGGGTGACCACCTCTCCCGCTTTGCGTTGTACCGCACAGCATTTTCACCCCTTGTCCCGCACGTTGCATATTGAGAAAATGTCCTGCATTTTCATCAGTCTGTTGGTTTTTAATTATCATATTAGGAAAACAGCCATGCGTTCTTTTGCCTTTTTAAGAAAGCTTTTTATTTATTCTTTTTGCCGCGTAGTTTCCGCACAAAGGATTTGCGGACCTCATCAAGTGATCTAACACCACCGACGGAAATGGTTGAGCGCACACAGAAAAACACGATATTCTCCATTCATTTTAAACAATTAAAAAAAAATCGATGCAGCTTTCAGAAGTGACTTTCTTCTTATTTTATTAGTTTGTTTAAGGCGGTTTCTATGCCCTTATTTTAATAACAAATGTCTAGAGCACATTATTGTAATAGCTTGTATGTGTGCACTCAGAAACATAAATCAGCATATATGACAAAGGATGTTTTCAGTTTTTAAATAGCATAACACTAGAAAATGTATCTGTCTCACACGTGTCCCGCATTGTCCCGCAAAATCACATTTATGTCCCGCAACAAATCTATTGTCAGGTGGTCACCCATAGTCTCATGTCACTTAAAAAATAAATAAATACTTAGTTTAAACTACTTTAAATACTAGTTAACTACAAAGTAAATTAGATAATTATTAATAATATAATAATCAAAAACTACATTTTTAAAGTTTTATCTTTAACTGTAGAAGCCGCTAAATATATTCAGCCAATACAGACTGGTTGCTGCTGTACTCTGAATTTTTTGTTACTCTGAATTTACACTGAATCAGTTAATGCACAGCTCTATTTTGACATCAGCTTGTCAGATGTTTTGTTCCGTCTATCCCTACAGTTATCACTGCCAATCATACCAATGACTCACGGAACAATTTAGCGGACTCACTCGTGTAATTATATACACTCGCATTTGTCATTCCTGAAACAGGATATGTGAACATTTGGTCCTCTTATACAAACAAAAAAAATGTCTTCAGATTGTTAGGATTATGTAGAGAAACAAGAACACAACACTTTTTTTTTAATTAAGTTTTTTGAGGAAAACATTCCAGGATTTTTCTCCATATAGTGGATTTCAATGGGGATCAGCGAGTTGAAGGTCCAAACTGCAGTTTCAGTGCCGCTTCAAAGGGCTCTACGCAATCCCAGCCGAGGAATAAGGGTCTTATATAGTGAAACGATCAGTCATTTTCTAAAGAAAATAAAACTTTGTAAACCTTTTAACCACAAATGCTCATATTGCACTAGCTTGACGCATTACGTAGACACGTTGGAAAGGTTATGTGTGACATAGGCAGAAGAACTGACCCAGTGTTTACAAAGTGAACGTGCAAAGAAAGTCAAACGCCCTTTACAAAAAAAAAAAAAAGCTAAAAGAACTCAAATTTTAAATAATAATACAATTATACAATTTTATAAAATGTTTTAGAGTAAAATTCTGAAATTATACTTAAATTTATTGTTATTATGCCAGTAAAAGTAGTAAATAACTACTACGCAAAAAGGAAGAAAGAGAAAAACTTTTCCCAAGTAAAAAGTGTTAAATTAATCAGCACAGGCAGACTGTTATGCATCTCTACAGGGAAGGGTTTGACTGACAGAACTTTCTACATAATTATTGAGGGATTTGAGATTTGAGAGTAACCTTGTTTCAGATAACAAATTACTGCAGTGCAGTAACCAGTGGAACTACAGTACAAGCAGTTTATTTTGAAACCCTTTGAGCCTCCAACTACCTGCCGGTTATAAATGTATTTAAAGGATCTCATTATAATTCAGTTGAGGACAGATCTGGGCTATGTGTCAGTCAAGTCATGCAAACCATATACATATAAATTCATGTTGCTGAAAATGTTTCCTTAACAGCAAAAACCTGTGGGAATGGAGTTTAGCTGGGTAGCTTAAGCTCAGCCTAAAGTAAACCATGCATCTGTGAAGCATGACAAAACCACCTGTCGGTACAATTATTAGGCTGTGCTGTATTTCGTATAGTCATCCAGCACATTTATCTCACATTTTATTTTATGAGTTTCAGGAGCATTTGAACTTGGGTCTAATGGGAGCTATCCTGAATTCCAACTATATACAATACACTTCAGAGTCTCCAGAGCCTTTTGCTACAAACGGCGTCAGCAGATTTGATAGGGTATTAAAGCTCTACATAAAGCACAACACACTAAAGTGTCTCTAGAGAGAAAGTTTCTCTGAAGTAGTCTTTCACTACACACTAAATCACTGAGACACATTCAATAAGCCATTACTTATATCATCAGTTACTAGATTAGGCAAGATCAAGTGTGTTAACAGAGTCATGTCAGTCCTATTTTATGATTTTAGTTGTCTAAATTTAAGCTCTAATGGCGATAAACCATCATTAGCACTAGAGTCTTGATGGAAATGTGTTGAATAGAGTCTTCTGTAAAAGACCCCTTGAGAGAAAGCACACAGCGAGTCCATTTTCTAAGAGAAAAAAATGCATGAACTCCACCAACAAGCACTGACTTCAGTTATTTGCCTTGACAGCTACTTTACACTGTTGCAACTTTCTGGTCCTCTCAGATATGTATCATTTATCTACTGTAGCATCGAGGGAACAAAATGTTTGCTGTTAGCTGTGTGTCTTATTGAGGAGATTTCAAGAACAAAATAGTCCTGTTTTTGCAACTGGTCTGATTTCAAAAGGATTCCTTTTTTAATTAGCCATGTATCGTTATGAATTAAGTCTTTTTCTGTCGGAGACTTTTGTAGGTGGTGTGGGATAAGTGTTTGTACATTTGGCTAAAGCCTTGATTTGCTATGGAACTCTAAGTAGCTATCCTAGTGAGCTGCCTCACTGCCTACTACATATGTAGGCAGCATCTTAATAAGTGACAGATTTGGAACACTCTATATATACACAAATAGTATTTAGGAGACTCAAATCACTAGTAATTAGAGTTTCCCGTTAGCATGCTGCTAAATGTGCAGTACTATAAATGCCTAATCACAACATGTGAAAATGATTATAATTTTATGATTCTGATTTTATGTCCGTGTACAACTCATAATTACTTGTGACAACTCAGAAAAGTTTCTGATAGCCCCCACGTATACCACCTGTCTGTTGCAACATGCTTAATACATGCAACAGACAATACAACAGTCAAAATGGCAGTGGCGTTAGCAGCAAAATTAAGTTTCATATTTTCAGTTTTCAATTTTTCAGTTTTCCTATAATTAAATATTAAATGTCTTAAAGGGATAGTTCACACAAAAATTTGATTGACATGAGCGCCTTACCTTACACCCGCCCTCACTGAGCTGAATCAGTCCGACTCCGATCGCCATTATGTCGACTCAGGTGCAGGGGAAGACAAGAATGTCTCAGATTGAGCGAATGAGGTGTTCTGTTGTTGGATGTAAAAATGAACATAGCAGTCGTCATTTACTCCTGACATCTGAGCCGCTGAAGACGCAGAGGATTAACGATCCCGATCTACATATGTGTCTATGTTTGTGCGAATCATTCGTGATGCAGCTTCACCCACAGCAGAAGTGAGTATAAGGGTTTTTTATGCATCTTTGCAAATGGCCTTTCTTCATAATGTGCTAGTTAGCAGGTTCCGCAGCTAAACGTGGCTAAATGCAGCTAAAGTAAACATTGCGGCTCGTCATCCCACGGCAGAGAGGGGCGGGGCGAGCAGAGCTCATTAGCATTTAAAGGAACATGCAACAGAATAGCTCGCTCTAAAAGGGCTGATTTTGACAAGGTAAAAAGACTGTTTTTTACACTACCATTGAGAAATTTTAACCAAAGTATGTTATAGACGTTTCATTAAGACCCTAAAGAATCATATCAGCTTGTGATGACCCCTTTAAAAGTTTCTAAACTATAATCTCTAGCTTCCACTAACTGTCATACACGTGTTCACAAGATGTTGTCATTCCAGCGGACAGAACTGGGTAGATTACTTACAAATCTCAGGGGTACGTAAAGGGGTCATTGATTATGATTTCAGTTTTTTAACTTTAGTTAGTGTGTAATGTTGGTAATGTTTGAGCATAAACAACACCTGCAATGTTATGACGCTCAATGCAAAGGGAGATATTGTCTTTTACAGATTTGCTGATTGACCACCCCTTTAAAGTCAATATATTAGTTGAAAGAGGACAAAACATTTTGAGAATGTCTGCAAATAAGAACGAGAACTTGTGCATTTTAAGTGAGTTTGAAAGACAAAAGCCTGTTAGTACATAATACATGGTTAACCTACTGAGTAAAAAAAAAAAATAAGGTCAATTGGTCAAATGCTGTGTTGCCACCTGACTAATGACTAGTCTATGTTTGAATGTCCACAAATGTCCACTTTTTGAGAGTATATAAGCAGTAGACTATTTTATAAAGGAAAATTTAAAAGATAAAAAAGTGGAATTCGAGAATCAATAAATCATGAATAATTTATTGCTATTGTGTGGATAATCATGTAATCAATTAAATTAACTGTAACTGTAGTCTGATTATGAGTATTTTAAAATGTAAACTTACTCTTATTACAAGCACTGGTAACACTTTACAATAAGGGTACATGAATAATCATGTACTAATGCCTAAATTAATACTTAATTCATCACCTACTAATGATTATTCAAGGAATTAACTAATTATGGACTAACAAAGGGCTATCCTTAACTACAACTGGAGTCATACGGATTCATGGATGAATAACGGCAGCCTTAACTACATGTTAGTACATGTTTGATAGTTAATGCATTAATTAACATTTATGGGTAAACTAAATTTTTAGGAAAGAATGAGAAATACTCTGACTTTGAAATTAATTTAAGTAATTTAAAACTATCATAATTTAGGCATTTGACATCTTCAGCTTTGTCTTAAACATTATTGGGTGTCAAAGGATTAGTTGATCCTCTTCATCAAGTGTAGAAAATACTAAATACACTAATGCCTGATCTTGTCTGTTTTATGTTCTTCTCTTTCCCTTTAAACTCACCTATTGATTTATACACAGAATAATAAAATATAAAAACACAAAACGCACAAAGAACATTTGTAGAACAATTCCTAAAGAAATGCTCAAACTAGAAAGAGTTCACTCTCCATCCAGACAGAGCCGTGAAGATCCTGCATCTCCGCTCTCTGACTTCTTGAAAATCCACACGGCATCTTGGCACAGCATAACCAGGCTGATACTCACTGTGTTAGTACATGTGTATTTGATAGGAAGTATATCATAAATCATGAGCTGAGTTTAGTGAGTAGTTAACAGTGAATGCATTATGATTGGGCCCTCTCAAGTAAAGTCATGTCAAAATCAACCTTAACAAGCCATTAGTTAATGTTAGTGCATGGGTAGTTAAGAGTGAATTCATTATGATTGGGCCCTCTCAAGTAAAGTCATGTCAAAATCAACCTTAACTAGCCATTAGTTAATGTAAGTGCATGGGTAGTTAAGAGTGAATTCATTATGATTGGGCCCTCTCAAGTAAAGTCATGTCAAAATCAACCTTAACTAGCCATTAGTTAATGTAAGTGCATGGGTAGTTAAGAGTGAATTCATTATGATTGGGCCCTCTCAAGTGAAGTCATGTCAAATTCAACCTTAACTAGCCATTAGTTAATGTAAGTGCATGGGTAGTTAAGAGTGAATTCATTATGATTGGGCCCTCTCAAGTAAAGTCATGTCAAAATCAACCTTAACAAGCCATTAGTTAATGTTAGTGCATGGGTAGTAAATAATAGTTAGTAATGAAGTGACACATTAACAAATCATCAAATTACATACCAAATTCAAATTTTATTTGTCACATACACATACACAGTATCATATAAAGTGAAATGCTTATACGACTGCTAATAACCCATACATTTTATAAGGAAGTTCCAGTATAGAATGAGAAATAAGATCATTAAACAAATTAGAATATAATAGGATTAACTTTAGTTGTAAAAAGAAATTTGCATCATGTACAAATATACAATAAAAAATAACCATAAAATATTAGAAATAGAATATAATAAATATTTAAAAAAAATGGAATGTGCAATTATGGGCAAGACAATGTGCAGATGTATAAATATTAAACATTAAACACATGCTGTAAGAGTGTCCTCCTTGTTCATTTACACCACCAGTACAACTAACAATTTACATAATTTCACATAAATGGACTCGAAAGAAAGTCCAAACATAATGTTCCCTCCAAAGACACACAGAAGGTCAAATAGTTTATGTTCAGAAGCTCAAAACCATGCTGTTATTTAACGTGTCTAACTTTCCACACAAAAAAATGCAGATGTAGATGCAAACATAACTTTGTGATTTGTTTTACAAAAGCAGACGACATTAAATTAAAATGGCATTACCGAAACAAACCTTACACCGAGCGAGTGCCTAGAGTGCGCCACTAATGAGTGTCCTTACAGAAACAACCTTACATACTGTAGTTCCGTTTATTTGAAATGGTTAAATTAATGATAATTGAAAGTATTAGCTAATGGTCTATTTTTTACAGTTGGTTTAACATATCCGTCTAATTAATGGCACTAATACTTTCAACGAACAATAATTTAATAATTTCAAATAAAGGGGACTACAGTATGTAAGGTTTGTTTCAAGTGGGACACTAATTAGTGGCGTACTCTAGACACTCGCTCAGCGCTTAACCCTCTGGGGCCTGAGGTGTTTTGGGGCCCTGAAGAAGTTTTGACATGCCCTGACATTTGTGCTTTTTTCAGTATCTTAAAAACATATGAATGGTTAAAGTCAGATTACATTGTAATCAGCACATATTGGGCTACAATAATATGCAAGCAACATTAATGTGCATGTTTGTGTTTTTGAGAAAACTATGTTTATGCGTGGTTATTGAAAATCTAAAGTTTTGAAGTCACTGAAATAAGGCCATGAAGCACATACAGGACATTTCTTTACAAGACTTTAGATAATTGGATGTCGTAGGCTAGAATTTTTTCAACCAAATGATGTGAAAATCATCTCGTTCACTCGTTCAGAGAAAACAATATATTGATTTAAATTTTATAAAACATGTTTTGTGATCGAAAGGGATTATTCATAGGTGTGGCAATGGTCCATGAATATTTAGCAATTCACACCTGAAAGACAAAAGGGCCCTCCCTAATGGCCCCATCAATGTCTGATTTGACTATAGGAAACAATGTGAGAAGATTCAGAGAATGGAGTTTTAGATTATTTTTATTTTATTTACTATCACTGTATAAACAAAACATACATAATGAAGGTCAAAGACACATTATTGAGCTCCCTCATCTTACCACACAGATGTGCACAGACTTTGTGGCATTTCTGAAAACTTCTTCTGAATTCTGTTCAACAAATGAAACAAATCTTACCTGCTATTTTGTGTGCCCTTAAAAAAATACAAAAAAAGTCAAAAACTTGTTTTATACTAGAATATCAGTGTAGTTGAACATCTCAAGTTTCTAGTGCTCTCAGAGGAAAACAGTTTGAAGGGACTCAAGGGAAAGAGGGCAGGATTCATCTTTTGAGCAGGTTTGAGATCACTACAAAAACAAAACAAACCAAAAATCATATCAGGATCATCTGTCAGAATACAGTCTATACTCTAGAATTTGTACTAATGTAAAAAAAAAAAAAAAGGACATGTAATATCTAAGAAACTAATAATTATCGTTTAGCACTATATTACTAATAAACGTGATGTAAACACACATTCAGTGTAAGCACTCATATTACTTTTACACTGTTATACAATAAAATAAATAAATAAAGTATGATTCTACATTCGTAAAGATATCGTCATAAATGCACCTCACAGTCATAATCACATCGTTTTTCTAGAACATTATAAATATCCTGCCATTGTAAGAGATGCAATGCAATCAAACGTACTTCATAATGTTTCATTTGATAAAGTCAGGAATTTTAGTTTGGAATAAGTCTAACTAGTAAAATGTGTACATGTTTTGTCAAAGTAAATAACAGCGAAAGCTAGTAGGAAAATGAAAGTAAGACTTACTCATGTAAATGTCTCCTCCTGCTGGGTTTGCGTCGCATCGCGTCCTTCTTAGGATTGAGGTACATATAAGTCTTATTCCTCACAGCATGTCTTCATTCAGTAACAAACTGTAACCAAGATGAACTTGAAGTCATGTTGCTTTGTTTCGGTGATGTGGGAGTTTCCTCGCGTACAGATAATCCGGTCCTTGCCTCTCTAGTAGCACATGGCTAATTTGCATGGCAAAAGATTTCGCGATAGTGGGCGCGGTCACATTAGAGATAATTAGTTGGAACTGGATAGACTAGACATCTCCTTGGTTTCATATAGATTAATTTATCACAGATTATTTGTTTTTGATAAAACTTACTTTGTTTAAAAGCATAAATCTCAAGCTTTCAGTAGATACCACTTTTATGTTTTTGTGCTAAATATTCACCGTGTTTGAATGATATAAGTGACGCATTTCTAAAAGCAGTTCAAGGAGACAGAGAAAACAGAAATCACCCTGTTTGTTTTCTTTATTCTAAATAAAAAAACACAACTTTCTGCTGTTCTTTTGAGTGTGCCCAAATAAAAGTACACGCTTTACAGTTTCCATTGATATCTCTAATGTGTATGACTTAAACCGACAGAGCATTTTTAGTGTCTTTTGCGCTGATCTTAAAAAAAGTAGGTTGGTCACGCCGGCGTGACCGTCGGCCCCAAGGTTTGTTTCGGTAATGTCGATTTTTTTATCTGCTTTTGTCAACCGGATTAAAGTCATGTTTGCATCTGCGTTTTTGTATTATTTATTTATACACGGTAATTGAGCGTTTTAGAGTTTCTGGAAGCTAAATATTTTACATTCTGTGTGTCTTTAGAAGTAACATTGTGTTTGGATGCTTTCTTTTGAGTCCATATATGTGAAATTATGTCAATGAAAAATAAAGTAACTAAAAAAATCACTGTTCGTTGTACTGGTGGTATAAATGAACAGGGACACTCTTACAGCATGTTTAATGTTATGTAATTTGATGATTTGTTAATGTGTCATTGTGTCACTTCATCATTAATAACTTATTATTAACTACCCATGCACTAACATTAACTAATGGCTAGTTAAGGTTGATTTTGACATGGCTTTACTTGAGAGGGCCCAATCATAATGAATTCACTCTTAACTACCCATGCACTAACATTAACTAATGGCTAGTTAAGGTTGATTTTGACATGACTTTACTTGAGAGGGCCCATCATAATGAATTCACTCTTAACTACCCATGCACTAACATTAACTAATGGCTAGTTAAGGTTGATTTTGACATGACTTTACTTGAGAGGGCCCAATCATAATGAATTCACTCTTAACTACCCATGCACTAGGGATGGCGAAAACTAAAAAATTTCTTGACCGACCACCGAGCCTCATTAGCCGGTTGAAACCGGTTAACCGATTAGTTTAAAATATGGTACGCTATTTGAAATAACAGCCATTTCCAGCCGCGCCTGCAATTTCGCAACTCTGTCGCATCTGTCGATCACACCGAACGCGTCTTTTAGTTCTAAAAACGCGAGGCGCACAGCACTGCCTTTTTTTGGTGACTTTTAATAAAAGAGCGTGCTGCGTTTTTTTTATGTTGCTAAGCAACGACCAAAACAGCTGTCCTTTCAGTCAAATCAAAGGATTATAGCGCGAGTGCTCTAAAATCTTAGTTTTATGCTGTTAAGTAAACTGTCATATTAGCAGAAACCCTAAATAATACAGCTCCGGGTTACCCACGATAGACACAAAAGGTTTCTCCTCTATTTCTTGCAGTCTCCGGACTTTTTAAGCAACCGTAAAATTCCGTCACCACAACAGAAGGCCCGCCTCTCCATTCATTCGATTGGAAAAGAACGCGAATGACGTTGGGCGTTTTTCCGCTCAGAGTTGATTTTTTTTTTCAACTTCACGCGCTCAGAGCGCCCCTGCAAAAACGCGAGGCGCAGCAGGCGGTGAAAACGCGAGGCGCCTGGGACGCATAAGCAGCGCGTAGAACACTCACTGCCAACAGAAAACCATTCAAAAGAGGCGCCTCCATCTGCAAAAACGCGTTCGGTGTGATCGCGGCCTCTCTCTGCCGCTCTGCCTCCCGCACACACACACACACACACACACACACACACACACACACACACTGCCACTCACGTCACTTTTTTAAAATCCCCATACAGCGCGAAACATGAGTCCCGCAAACGCGGCGCCGAAGAGCTTGTTGTATGTAATCGTAGGACAAATGGCTCCTTAGTTTCAAATGGTTTGGGTACAAGGTGATCGCTTTGAAAATAAAGGCGTTTGTCTAGGTTAGAAGCTCATTTGAAACATTGCCACGGCTCATTTAAGAAAATGACAGCTCCGAAGAGACGCCGCTTTAGTTGAGGTAGTGCTAACCATATTAAAGAAAGATGATGATCATCATCACCTTATCGGTTACCACTGAAATGTAGATGTAATGTATTTCCAAATCTAAGCCCATCTTATGCGGAATGTTGCCTAATAGACTGCAACATGATAAAACCAATGGATAAAACAGGCACCTTCAGAATGCGTAAAAGACGCACAGGCACTTTTTTTTTTAACCGACTACCGACAACTTTGACCGGTTAACGTTGATACGGTCAACCACCGGTCAAACGGTCATCGGTTAACATCCCTACCATGCACTTACATTAACTAATGGCTAGTTAAGGTTGATTTTGACATGACTTTACTTGAGAGGGCCCAATCATAATGAATTCACTCTTAACTACCCATGCACTAACATTAACTAATGGCTAGTTAAGGTTGATTTTGACATGACTTTACTTGAGAGGGCCCAATCATAATGAATTCACTCTTAACTACCCATGCACTAACATTAACTAATGGCTTGTTAAGGTTGATTTTGACATGACTTTACTTGAGAGGGCCCAATCATAATGAATTCACTCTTAACTACCCATGCACTAACATTAACTAATGGCTAGTTAAGGTTGATTTTGACATGACTTTACTTGAGAGGGCCCAATCATAATGAATTCACTCTTAACTACCCATGCACTAACATTAACTAATGGCTTGTTAAGGTTGATTTTGACATGACTTTACTTGAGAGGGCCCAATCATAATGCATTCACTGTTAACTACTCACTAAACTCAGCTCATGATTTATGATATACTTCCTATCAAATACACATGTACTAACACAGTGAGTATCAGCCTGGTTATGCTGTGCCAAGATGCCGTGTGGATTTTCAAGAAGTCAGAGAGCGGAGATGCAGGATCTTCACGGCTCTGTCTGGATGGAGAGTGAACTCTTTCTAGTTTGAGCATTTCTTTAGGAATTGTTCTACAAATGTTCTTTGTGGGTTTTGTGTTTTTATATTTTATTATTCTGTGTATAAATCAATAGGTGAGTTTAAAGGGAAAGAGAAGAACATAAAACAGACAAGATCAGGCATTAGTGTATTTAGTATTTTCTACACTTGATGAAGAGGATCAACTAATCCTTTGACACCCAATAATGTTTAAGACAAAGCTGAAGATGTCAAATGCCTAAATTATGATAGTTTTAAATTACTTAAATTAATTTCAAAGTCAGAGTATTTCTCATTCTTTCCTAAAAATTTAGTTTACCCATAAATGTTAATTAATGCATTAACTATCAAACATGTACTAACATGTAGTTAAGGCTGCCGTTATTCATCCATGAATCCGTATGACTCCAGTTGTAGTTAAGGATAGCCCTTTGTTAGTTCATAATTAGTTAATTCCTTGAATAATCATTAGTAGGTGATGAATTAAGTATTAATTTAGGCATTAGTACATGATTATTCATGTACCCTTATTGTAAAGTGTTACCCAAGCACTTAATTACAAGTACCCTGCTGATTTTGTACGTTTGCCCACTGACAATGATCAGTCTATAATTTTAATGGTAGGATTATTTTAACAGTAAGAGAAAGCATAACAACAAAACATCCAGAAAAACACATTTCAAAAAAGTTGATTTGCATTTTAATGAGTGAAATAAGTATTTGATCCCCTATCAATCAGCAAGATTTCTGGCAACCAGGTGTCTTTTATACAGGTAATGAGCTGAGATTAGGAGTACTCTCTTAAAGGGGCTATATGCAACTTTTTCCCCAAAATAAACGTAACAATAGCCATTTTATTTGACCATTTATGACTCAAACATCTCCTGATGAGCATACTGACACCTTGTCAGCTCACAGTGGGTGCACCTATAAGCCTGTATCCTATTTTTCCTATTTTCTGTCGGGTCGGATTTTTCGCACGGTGTCTGCGGATGTGACGTCAAGCGCGTTCATGTTAAACGTTTCAGATCACTCTGCCACCACCGCTAGTCAGCAATTAGCCTACACTCGCAAGCAGTGCAATGGACTGTGCGAATACACAGAAGAGACCCAGGACAACTCTGACACCAGCAGTAACTCCACAGAAGACTAAAAAAGTTAAACCCCTGACAAGTGCCCGAAAAGATCGAAGATTGAGAGCGACATTTGAGCCTTGGAGGGAGCTCAGATCTGTGTTGGGAATACGAAGTGACCCAAACATGGCTATTTTTCTTCTTAAAAGGTAATACGTGCTAAAAATTCATCAGCGTGTAGATGTTTTGATAAGAGAACACTTGCCATTTTGTGACACGTTATCTTCATTTTATGTTACGATTTATAAAACACTCACACTATTCTAAACAAACACTGAAATATACAAACTCTATTACTATATATCTCTGAAGCACTACTGTGCATTTTGTTGTGTCATATATATTGCAAACAAACTTAGTTTCTCAAACAATATATGTATTTGACTGTTCTTACCTCTGTAATGTTGACTTCTTTGCAGCGGATGACTTGTGAAGTATGCACGTACCAGCGCAGGCTGCGCAGAGAGTGAGCAGAAAGGAAGAGCAGTTCCGTTTTTTGGCCACAGGTGTCAGTTGCGAGTTTAAATTTCAGAAAGTTACATATAGCCCCTTTAAAGGGAGTGCTCCTAATCTCATTTTGTTACCTTTATAAAAGACACCTGTACACAGAAGCAATCAATCAATCATATTCCAAACTCTCCACCATGGCCAAGACCAAAGAGCTGTTTAAGGATAGTCAGGGACAAGATTGTAAACCTACACAAGGCTGAAATGGGCTACAAGACCATCACCAAGCGATTATTCGCAAATGGAAGAAACACAAAATAACTGTCAGTCTCATTCAGTTTGGTGCTCCAGGCAAGATCTCACCTCGTGGAGTTTCAATGATCATGAAAACAGTGAGGAATCAGCCCAGAACTATAGGGGAGGATCTTGTCAATGATCTCAAGGCAGCTGGGAGCATAGTCACTAAGAAAACAATTGTTAACACACTGTGCCTTGAAGGACTAAAACCCTGCAGTGCCTGCAAGGTCCCCCTGCTCAAGAAAGTACATGTACAGGCCCATCTGGAGTTTGCCAGTGAACATTTGAATGATTCAGAGGAGAACTGGGTGAAAGTGTTATGGTCAGATGAGACCAAAATCAAGATCTTTGGCATTAACTGAACTTGCCGTGTTTGGAGGAGGAAGAATGCTGCCTATGACCCCAAGAACACCATTGCCACCGTCAAACACTGAGGTGGAAACATTATGCTTTAGGGGTGTTTTTCTGCTAAGGGGACAGGACATCTGCACCGCATCAAAGGGATGATGGCCATTTACCAACAAATCTTTGGTGAGAACTTCCTTCCCTTAGCCGGGGCATTAAATATGGGTTGTGGATGAGTATTCCAGGATGACAGTGACCCAAATGATGACAAAACACACGTTCAAGGCAACAAAGGAGTGGCTCAAGGTCAACATTAAGGTCCTGGAATGGCCTAGCCCGTTTTCCCACCCTAATCCCATACAAAATCTGTGGAGGGATCTGAAGGTTTGAGTTGCCAAATGTCAGTCTCATAACCTTAAAGACTTGAAGAGGATCTGCAAAGAGGAGTGGGACAAAATCCCTCCTGAGATGTGTGCAAACCTGGTGGCCAACTATAACGTCTGACCTTTGTGATTGCCAACAAGGGTTTTGCCACCAAGTACTAAGGCATGTTTTGCAAAGGGGTCAAATACTTATTTCACTCATTAATTTTTTTTTCTTCTGGATTTTGTTGTTGTTGTTGTTGTTATTCTGTCTCTCACTGTTCAAATAAATCATTTAAATTATAGACTGATAATTTTTTTGTCAGTGGGCAAACAAACAAAATCAGCAGGGGATCAAAAACCAGTCTCCTCTTGGCTTATATCAAAATCCTCCGTCATTTTCTTGTACAAATCCTCGTTTTGTACTTCGAATTCATGACCGGTGTTTTGTTTTGCTGCACTTCCACATTTGTCACTTCCTCATCCTCTGGAACACCGTTCCTTCATGAATGCACATAACTTTTTGCTTACACAAATGCATCAATTTACTTCAGAATGCCTTTATTAACCCCTTAGAGCCATGTGGAGTATTTTTTATGATGAATGCACTTTATTAGACTTAAAAATCTTAACACCCATTCACTGCCATTACAAATCTTGGAAAAGGCAGGACATTTTTATTATATAACTCCAATTGTATTAGTCTGAAAGAAGAAAGTCATATACACCTAGGATGGCTTGAGAATGAGTAAATTATAGGGTAATTTACATTTTTGAGTTAAATATCCATTTTATGCAAGAAAAATCTGAAAATAATATCATATTACTGTAGGTTATATTGTGGATTTGTCATTTCAAATTCGACTCAAATTACACATATTCATTTTGCCGTTAATACTGTTGCCATAATAAATGCATAATAAGGACATGAACAGCTCTGAGTAGAACATCGCAGGTTGTCATCTAATTATGGTAATTGTGGTATGGAGTGAACGCATAAAAAACTGGTTAAAATACTTTGTATATAAATAAAAGCATACTTTTTAATATAGTTAGATACAGATATCAGATAGATAGATAGATAGATAGATAGATAGATAGATAGATAGATAGATAGATAGATAGATAGATAGATAGATAGATAGATAGATAGATAGATAGATAGATAGATAGATAGATAGATAGATAGATAGTGGACAAAATAAATTATCTTAAAATACTGCCTTGAAAGGCAGCGCACTATATTTAGAAACAAGCAAGTGTACACTTAGCCTCAATGATACAGCACAAGAGCACATCCTCTTCTCATCAGCTCTCATGTTTATGACGTGTAGTTTGGAAATCAAAAGCTCTTAAGACAAAAAAAAAATAGATTTACACAATGATGGTGCAGGCAGTCGTCATGGTTACAGACTGAATATGAGGAGTAAGTGTGGGAGACCTCGCTGATAGTTTTGCTGTGGGTTGAGACATTGCTTCCTGTGAAGCAATCAGATGTAGAAGCTCTATATTGGGTCTGTAGCCCCCTCGCCTCAGTGTTCATGGCTACTGGAGCAGGAGACGCTTGGTTAGAGTCCAAAGTCGATAAAAACTTTGAGCACTGCAGTGTGAAGAGCGCGTTGAACCTACTCAGTGCCATTTTACCTGTGTGATTCTTTGAACAAAAGCAAGAATGCCTTTTGTTTAACACAAAACATGTCGCTTTTATGAAGTAGGCCAGGTGCTTTCTTTTTCTGTTTTGCATGACAATATAATCGAGTGTGTGTGTGTGTGTGTGTGTGCATATCACAGGAGTGATACACATGTAAGGGCCCCAAATCATTTCCAGAACACTCTCTCCTGGGGTAAGCAGATGCGCTTCACTTTAATGAAATTACACGCAGTATTAGAGCTTGGATCGGGAAGCTTGGGGCGAGAGGGGGGCTCAGGCCCCCCAGCATCCTCTGGAAGCAGCGGATTACCGCTCAGGAGAGACTGGGAATCTCCGTGGCAACCGTTGGGGATGGGCTAGAGTTGGGAGACGCTTATCAGCTCAAAAAGAGCTAAAAGAAGCAGGAATGGGAAGTCTATGATGTTGAAGTCCCATTGAAGACTGAGAAGCATGAATATTCATTTCAGGCGCCGCTCTCGCCTCCTTCGAATGACATTGCTCTCATGTTATCTCTTGACTTTCTTTCACTCTATTTCTCTGCTAGTTTTTCGAAAGTCTTATCCTCCTTTTCCCAGGCTTCCCACGTGATGTTTTGTGAAGTGTTCGCTCTGTTCTCTCTGTTTGTACATGAGCAAAGAGGGTTTCTAAAAATGTCCTGATTGCGCTGTTATTTCCGAGATGAGAAGCTCAACTTTAAAACAGTGGAACGGCCTTTCACAAGTTCCCCTTGGAGGTTTGTACTTCGGAAGTCATTACACTATGATGGGCGTTCAAGTGATTTTAGCTGGAAAAAATAGATGCATTGGGCAATTTTATGTGTTTTTCTCTCTTTTTCACTCACTGGAAAACACAGGAAGCTTTTAGTGTGAGTGCAACTAAATGAAGAGAAAACGATGCAGGTGTGGAATTGATGCTTTATCAATGCTACCACAGAGAATGATGGGAAACTGGCTAAATGAGCATTATTTTCCATGCAAGCTTTATCACTGTTCATCAACAGTACATGAAATTAGTAAATTATATTGATGACAATCTTAAATACAACCTGTTTATAATAAATAATAAATATGTTTCTTTTCAGATGAAAATTTGACATAAACCTTATTTTTCTAATTACAATTTTATGGTAGTATTATTGTGCACTGTGCTTTCAGCAGTGTATAAAAACCCTGATTTTTATTCTCTGCAACATTTTATTTTGCAGAATGGAGACTCTGTTCCATACAAGGCCACTAAGGCCTATAAAAAATGTAACATTGTGAATGTGTGGGAGAAAAAAAAACTACAGTGTAGAAAATAGGCACTCACATCACGTCAGCTGTTTTTTGATTGATATTGTTTTGGTCATTATTCACAACATTGCATGAATTGCCAAGTATATTTTTGCAGTGATGATTTATTTTGGGTGTGATGCTGTAAAATTTTAATTTCAAGGTGTTAAAACAGAAAAAAAAAATATTTTTTACCATCATTTTTTAAGTGAAAATAGCATTTTACTTAATTTTGTTATAGAGGGTTTGCACTTACGTCACGGTTTGGTCAGTTACTCGAATGCACAGCCGTATTGGCGATACTTGAATGTAAACAACAGCATGGATTACACAGTTAATTTACTACTGAATACGTTGTTCTGCTAATTTATGCTGTCTACACCACAGAAAATACAAGTGGAAGCTGCTAATTCATATAGAGAAGGATTTAGTAAGCAGGAAAGGAAACGTCTCGGTTACGTATGTAACCCTCGTTGCCTGAAGGAGGGAACGGAGATGTCACGTCGAAGACCGACAAATTGAGATCCCAGTTCGCTGGTCTCTGACATGACTCTGAGAGACTGACTGATAGGGAACGTCTTGGTTACGTATGTAACCCCCGTTCCCTGAAGGAGGGAACGGAGACGTCATGCCAGAGACCAATGAATTGGGATCTCAATTTGTCAGTCTCCGTCGTGACTCGGAGAGACAGACTGATAGGGAAGCAAAGTTAAGTAAGGAATAATTGACGATGGGCCATTGAATTATGCTAATGTGTGTGCATCTGTAAGGGACAGAGAGTGGGAGAGTATCTGCTTTCCGTACATAATAAAACATAATTTTGTGGCAAAAACATGTCAGCCAATCAGATTCAAGCATTTAATGACCCCTTAGTATAATAGGTGGTAAAGATATGTACAAGCAGAATTAATTATTATATTAGCCTAATATTTCACCTACCTGACTGAAAATGATAAGAACAAACATTATGTTGTCAAGATTCTTGCCCTGTAAATCCTGGTTCAGTCAGTTTTTTGCACTCTTCTGCTTGATTTGTTCTAAATTTTTGCAATCTATGGTACTCCAAATTTTTTCCTGGTCTGACCGATTAGTACAGCCCAAAACATGACAATAATTGACCATTTTCAGCAACAATAATCAGCAAAATATGCGAGTTTCGTTCAGTTCAGTGGCATTGTTTACATCCAGTGCCACCAATATAGCTGATTTATGATGCTTCGTAAAAGCACTTTATAGGAAATAATAACAAGACAACTGTAGAGCAAATTATGATGTTAATCTTTATAATATTATTAATGAGATTAGAGTTGGCTAATAATATAAATTACATTTTGTGGTGATATAAACAATCAAGCAGTTGAGATTTGCTGTATAGTATATATTACCTTTTATAAGTATATGCAAATATATGCAGTTGGATTTACTACTTTATAAGGATAAAGTACTGTTTGGGAACCTTGGCCACTTTGAATGGCCAAGAACTGCCCAAGAGGCCATATGACTGACAGTTAAAGCATCCAGTCACATCTAGTTTTGTGCCGCACCATGTTTATGGGCTTGGAAATGTCTCCACAATAAAGTTATGTAAAACTTCATTGGCTGCGTTTCACAATTATCGCTTTTCCATTACCCTATAAATTGCGCAAATTGCAAATAATGGAACACTCTAATGGAAACACATTTTCGGAATTTCGGAAAAACTCTCATATATCACAAAAATCTTTTAATGCTCGCATGAGGTGTTTTTTTTTTTAGGCAATTCGAAAAAGATATATTTCGCAAAACTGCAATGGAAGCGGCTTTTTCGGCTTTGCAGGTCACCTTGCGTACATGATCATTCTTCAATGTACTATAACATCAAAAAATATCTCATATGTGGCCGCTTACACAAGCATTACAATGTTTAAAGGGGTAGTCCACCCAAAAATGTTGTCCCTCATGACCTTCGTTTGTCTTGAGAACACAAATGAAGATATTTTTTTTATGAAATCCAAGAGCTCTCTGACCCTCTATTGACAGCAAGAGTCCTTCCACAATTCTTCTCCTCTAGGCTGACACAAAAGACAAGAATTGTTTTTGGCTTTTTTGCACAAAAACTAATCTTGTGGCTTTATGAAATTACGACTGAACCACTGATGTCACATGGACTAGTTTGTCAATGTCCTTACTATGCTCTGTGCCTTGAATGTAGAAGGAATCTTGCTGTCTATGGAGGGTCAGAGAGCTCTCTAAATTCTTAAAAAAATATCTTAATTGGTGTTCTGAACATGAATGAAGGTCTTACAATTTGGAACAACATGAGGGTGAGTAATGACAGAGTGAGTAATTCATTTTTGGGTGAACTACCCCTTTAAATAAGGGGCACAAGTCTGCGGCACATTATAGTTTTGCAATAATGCCATAGAAGAACCTTTTTTTGGTTCCCCAAAGAACCTTTCAGTGATTAGTTCCTAAAAGAACCATTCGGAAGAACATTTTAAAAATAGAACAACCTTTTCAACTATTAAGTACCTTTTCTGCATTTCAAAGGTTCTATAGATGTTCAAGATTCTCCATAAAACAATCGATGTTTATAAAGAACCTTTATTTTTAAGAGTGTATTGTCACAGTTGTAAACATGACGGCTTTCTTCTTTCATGAGGGCATTTGGCGTCACACATCCTTGTTTCCAGGCAGAATGTTAAAGAACACGACATACATCTCCCAGGAATATTGTCGAATTCAACCAATCCATTAAAGACTTCGAAACTCCTGGAGTGTTTCCAATTTTGTATGTCATATGCATCAGACGTTCAGCCAACGGTCCATATGCATGATAGCTGAGGCTGAGACTATATAAACCCTAAGTTGTGTCACCCTGTAGGGGTTTATTTTGCAAATAACAACCAGCTGGATGTACATTATCCTGCTTATTACATGTCTGCTTCTCACATAAGTGAATAATTGGACACAAAATATTGATTTGAGTTGAATTTTTTATTAGCTCACTAAACGCAAAGCTTCCATGAAAAAAAAAAGTGGCTTGCTAGCAAGCAGCTTTTAGCCTATTGAATTGAGGTGAAAGTGATTCAAAATCCTATGTTTATTATATTATAATACATTGCAATTAAAAAATATTGTCCTGGCAAGGACAGTCAAGTATTCCAGAGAGCCATGTAATAATACAGCATGTCCAACTTAAATTTTCACAGTCAACACTGAGTTTCTGATTGAGGGTCACATTTTGAAGTGTACACTCCTAAAACTAAAGGTTCCAAAAGGGTGTTTTTGCTTCCCCAAAGAACCTTTCAGTGGGCAATTCCTAAAAGAACCATTTCAAAAAAAAAAAAAAAAATCTAAAGAACCTTTTTCGACTATACAGAACCTTTTCTGCACTTGAAAGGTTCCATGGATGTTCAAGGATGTTCATGTTCTTCATAGTGTCATGGCCACACCAGGCTCATCCTCCACTCAGATCACCCAATCACCAGAATACTAATCAGCAGCACCTGCGTCTAATCACCAAGCCCTACAAGAGCACGCTCACTGCACTCCCTCATTGTCTGGTCACCCTCGTGGAATTAGACTCGTATGTATGCTCTAACTATATGTTTCAAGAATTACCTTTATTCAAGCTTCTCCTTTCGTTCTCCCAGTGTTTCCTCGTCTCCTACAAACTCCAACTCCAACGCTCACTCCAACGGATCTCCTACCAGCTCCTGGCGACCAGCCAGCATTCTATTTGTGCAGTGCGTGCTCTGATCGTCTGGTAATACACAACTCTCATTCATCAAGACCAGCTATCTCTCACCAAGGACAGTTAATTCATCTGTGCTTTGCTCATTCTGCTTTGTCAATAAACATACCTATTGGATTTACTAACATCTCTCGTCTGAGTCTGCGTTCCGTTACAGATGACCAGACCTTAACATCATGAATCCAACAGGTGTAGATCCCTTCCAGGAGCTGGTAGATTCACTTCGGAAAGTCCTTACTGTACCCGCGAGCACCGCACCTCCGCCTGCACCGCCGCCAGCACCAGTTTCCACGCCCTCTTCTTCGGCTCCTGTTTACACCGCCAGTCCCGTGGTCAATCCAGCGCCCTACTCAGGCTCGGCGGAAGAATGCAACGGGTTTCTGCTACAGTGTTCGCTCGCCCTCGAGATGCAGCCGCATAGATTTCCCACTGAGAGAGCTAAGATTTCATTCATTATATCTCTCTTGTCAGGTCGAGCGCTCCAGTGGGCAGAATCATTATGGCAGCAAGATGGACCAGCCACCCATTCTCTTAACGTCTTCATCACTCATTTCAGAGAGGTATTTGGACTACCTGTTGGAGATTCATCTGTGGGTGAACAATTATACCATTTACAACAAGGTAGAAGTTCAATCCAAGACTATGCTCTCCGATTCCGTACCCTAGCTGCCTCAAGTGGATGGAATGAGCGCTCCCTGATTACAACTTATCGCCAGGGGCTGGAGCCCTCATTGCGGCTGCATCTCTCGGCATATGATGACACCATAGGGCTTGAGCGCTTTATCCAACTGTCCGTCAGAGTAGCAAACCGGATAAGAGGCTGTATGGAGGGTAATTTGTGCCAAAACCCTCTCCCTCTCCGCCAGCCAGAGCTTCCCAGCCCTCCAGAACCAGCTTTCGAACCCATGCAGATCGACTATTCACGTCTTTCATCGACCGAACGTCGACGCCGGCTGACCCAGGGCTTATGTCTATATTGTGGTCAAAATGGACACATCCTTCAGACGTGTCCCATCCGTCCCCCCAGGCCCATGGTGAGTGTAGTTTCATATTCCTCTACAAATGCACGCCCACTCACCACTGCCGTTCAGCTCACTACTCCTCATCACTCTGTTACAGTACACGCCCTCCTCGATTCTGGGTCAGCCGGCAACTTCATCTCCCAAGACCTCTGCAATCAACTTGGACTCAAGAAAAAAGTAAATAATATCCCATACAAAATCCAATCCATCACAGGTAGTCCCCTTGTGCAAGGAAAAATTCGTTACTACGTGGGTCCCCTTCAACTTCAAGTCGGTCAGCTCCACATCGAAGAAATCTGCCTGCTGGTTCTGGAGAAGTCCACCGCTGGGATTGTTTTAGGGCGTCCGTGGCTCGTTTTGCATGATCCCACCTTATCATGGACCACTGGCGAAGTTCTGAAGTGGGGTAAGGATTGCTTCTCCAGATGTTTCCCTCAGATACCCAAACCAGTAAGCCAGAATCTCACCCTACCACTTAGCTCCACATCCATTGAGAGTCCGGTTGAGAAGCTTTCCGTGGAGATACCTGCAGATTATTCCCACTTCAGTGACGTGTTCTGCCCAAAACGAGCCACGCGGTTACCACCTCATCGACCATGGGACTGTGCGATAGAGCTTCTGCCCGGTGAACCAGTGCCCAGAGGCAAGATATATCCACTCTCCATCCCTGAACAGAAGGCCATGGAGGAGTATATCGAGGAGGCACTGCAACAAGGGTACATCCGTCAATCTACCTCCCCTGCTGCTTCCAGCTTTTTCTTTGTTGCTAAAAAGGACGGAGGCTTGCGGCCTTGCATAGACTACCGGGCACTTAACAACATCACCTCTTCCTCAAAGCAGAAAAATGCACCTTCCATCAAACCTCCATTCAATTCCTCGGTTACGACATCAGTCCTAAAGGCATTCAGATGGACGAGAGGAAGGTAGTAGCAATCAAATCCTGGCCCATTCCTACATCTGTCAAAGAACTGCAAAGATTCCTTGGTTTCTCTAATTTCTATCGTCGTTTCATCCACAACTACAGTGCCATAACCTCTGCTCTTACTGATCTCCTGAAAGGTAAGCCCAAGTCTCTGTCCTGGACTCCAGAAGCTGGCCTAGCAATGAGGACTTTGCAACAAGCCTTCACTTCAGCACCTCTCCTGGTCCATCCTGATCCGGAAAAACCATTCATCATAGAGGTGGATGCCTCTACATCAGGAGTAGGTGCTGTCCTATCACAGCAGCAGGGGACCCCATCTCGACTCCACCCATGTGCCTTCTTTTCCAAGAAACTATCCTCGGCGGAGCAGAATTATGATATCGGCAACAGAGAGCTTCTTGCCATCAAGCTCGCCCTGGAGGAATGGAGACACTGGCTGGAGGGGGCCCTTCATCCTTTTGTGGTACTTACAGATCACCGTAACCTTGAATATCTCAGAGAAACCAAACGATTGAATCCCCGGCAGGCCAGGTGGGCCCTCTTCTTTACTCGCTTCAACTTTACCATCTCTTATCGCCCAGGAACCAAGAACACAAAGGCAGATGCTCTCTCCCGTCTCCATGCTCCTTCCGAACTCCCAGATAAGCCTGAACCCATCCTCCCTCCTGAACTAATAGTAAGTCCGATCCAATGGGCCCTGGATGAAGATATAGCAGCCGCCAGTGTCTCCGATCCTGCTCCGCCGGGGTGCCCCAATAATCGCACTTACGTACCCAAGTCTCTACGCAATCGGCTTATCCACTCTTCGCACACATCCCTGGGCACTGGTCACCCTGGGACCAATCGAACCCTCTCGCTGCTACAAGATCGCTTCTGGTGGCCTGAAATGCTTCAAGACATCAGAAGGTATGTGAGAGGATGCCAGGAATGTGCAATGTCGAAATCACCACGACACCTTCCATCAGGCAAGCTCCATCCCCTTCCCATTCCTCGGCGTCCATGGTCACATCTAGGAGTAGATTTTGTAACTGACCTGCCATCATCTGAAGGCAACACCTGCATATTGGTTGCAGTTGATCGGTTTTCCAAAGCTTGCCGATTGATCCCACTCAAAGGACTGCCAACGGCTATGGAAGCAGCCGAACTACTCTTCAACCATGTCTTCCGCAACTTTGGCCTCCCCGAAGATATAGTGTCCGATAGAGGCCCTCAGTTTATTTCCAGAGTCTGGCGATCCTTTTTCTCCCTCCTAGGTGTGACCATCAACCTGTCTTCTGGATACCATCCTCAGAGTAATGGTCAAACCGAAAGGAAGATCCAGGAGATAGGTCGTTACCTCCGTACCTTCTGCCACAGCCACCAGAACTCCTGGAACCGCTACCTGGCATGGGCCGAGTACGCACAGAATTCCCTCCGACAACCATCCACGGATTTAACACCATTCCAGTGCGTACTCGGCTACCAACCCCCTCTATTTCCCTGGTCAGGGGAGCCATCGGATGTACCATCGGTAACACACTGGTTCCAGGAGAGCGAGAGGGTCTGGGACTCAGCACATCAACATCTTCAGCGGGCAGTACGTCGACAGAAACATTACTCCGATGTCCGGAGAGCCTCCACTCCAGTCTTCCAACCGGGCCAGAAGGTTTGGCTCTCCACACGGGACATCCGGCTCAGACTCCCCTGTAAAAAGCTGAGTCCCAGGTTCATTGGTCCCTTCCCGGTCATCCGTCAGATCAATCCGGTCACCTATCAATTACAACTACCAGCACATTACAGAATTCACCCCACATTCCATGTTTCTCTACTTAAACCTTTTCACTCACCTGTCTCTTCTGTCCCCACAGAGCCTGGCCCAATCGAGGAACCCCCTCTTCCGATGGTGCTGGAGGATGGTACAGTCTACTCTGTAAAAGAAATTCTGAACTCCCGACGTCGTGGTGGCAGACTAGAGTACTTGGTTGACTGGGAAGGCTATGGCCCAGAAGAGAGGTCATGGATACCCAGGGATGACATCCTAGACCCAAATCTTCTCACTGAGTTTCATGCTACACATCCCCAATGCCCAGCACCACGGGGTCGAGGTCGCCCACCACGAAATCGAGGTATTCGGCCCTCAGGAGCGGGCCGTGGAGGAGGGGGTTCTGTCATGGCCACACCAGGCTCATCCTCCACTCAGATCACCCAATCACCAGAATACTAATCAGCAGCACCTGCGTCTAATCACCAAGCCCTACAAGAGCACGCTCACTGCACTCCCTCATTGTCTGGTCACCCTCGTGGAATTAGACTCGTATGTATGCTCTAACTATATGTTTCAAGAATTACCTTTATTCAAGCTTCTCCTTTCGTTCTCCCAGTGTTTCCTCGTCTCCTACAAACTCCAACTCCAACGCTCACTCCAACGGATCTCCTACCAGCTCCTGGCGACCAGCCAGCATTCTATTTGTGCAGTGCGTGCTCTGATCGTCTGGTAATACACAACTCTCATTCATCAAGACCAGCTATCTCTCACCAAGGACAGTTAATTCATCTGTGCTTTGCTCATTCTGCTTTGTCAATAAACATACCTATTGGATTTACTAACATCTCTCGTCTGAGTCTGCGTTCCGTTACACATAGAACCATTGGTGCCAATAAAGAACCTTTATTTTTAGGTGTAATATAGTGTAAGATTCAATATGATTCATATGCAGTAAAGGAGGATTTCTCATTGCTTTGAGATGTTCATGATTGTTTTCATAGGTTAACACACGTATTCCTCGGCTTGACAAACAACTCATGCTTATAAATGAAACACAGAAAGGTCAAAATATTTGCATCAACACAAAAATACTGTGAATTTTACAAGCTATGCTTCTAGAATTTAAATAAAAATTATTTCTTGTATGCATTCTGAACTGATTTATCAAAAAATATGCCATTTTGCATATTTAGCTTCAACTATAATTTAAAAAATGATCATGGTATCTTGCTAATCTTCAATAATTAAACTCATTTATCTGTCATAGCCATAAAAATCAAAAGCAGCATTTGACGCAATACTGCAGCTCTTAAGGTCTCTTCATTTCTCTGGTCTAAATGAACCGTTATCAGGACTGTGAGCTGTTTTCTAATCATCAGCCGTGAGAGAAAGTAACACTTGTGGTTTATTTTGCTGCTTTTATTGACCCATGGTTTAGCTCCTCAGGGAGAAACGGCTAAGTGTTAGATGGCTCTGGCTTAAAAGAAACCTTTCCTCAGTATCAAAGGCCTCACTGATTTGATCAACTATGTCTCATCACGATCCTCACATTTTCTCCCCATATAAGAGGAAGAACGAGTGAAAGAAGGAGTGCGGAAGCGGCAAACAAAACCAACACGCAAGCGGTTACCCTGCTGGTCAGTGCAATGCAAACAGACTCTGGTGAGAAACTCCATTACTGATAATAGTCTGTGTTTGTGCCGGCTGTTGAAGAATCAGCATGGCTAATTGACCTTGCTGAGTCCCAGCAGGCACTGGGCTCCGTGTCAGCAAAGCAGGGAAGGACATTATCTGATTTCACACAGTTTGATGCGCTCAATGACACGCAGAATGACTGTTGCTCCTGTGAAATCAAACGACAAATATTCAGAGAATGAGCCCAGGAGAAATACATCAGAGAAAGCAGACTATATGCTACGGTTTTAGCAATTAAAATAGAGGATTTGTTGCATTCACCGTAGCTTTCAAATATATCCAGGACTGCGCAATACCAGATTTCAACCAAGCTTTTTTTGTACTTTTAATCCTACTACACATTGGACTTCTGGGACTTCTTATTACTCCGAGTACTTTGTGCTTTGCCTTGAAAGGTGTAAATTGATCTGTTGCCTTCAGGATTTGAGGTGAGAGTGATTGAAAGTACTGCAGATGAGTCACTTTCCAGATATAGCCGAGCAGTCTGTTCTCTGAATCTCTGAAAAGATGTCATTCTCAGACAAACAACATTTAAAACAGACGTTGTCCATCCATTCTTTTAAAATCAGCTGAAATAAAGTGATTAACTTTGCTATTGGCTCAGCACACTACATTGTGCACTTTATATACTCTCAGTGTTTCAACACATTCACCTTGAGGAAAAACAATTTTGCATTTTAATGAACTAATTTTGCAGTTCCTATTGTATAGAATTGAGAAGGAGAGAAAAGGCACGACATCAATACAGCAAGGATCAACAAGAGACATTTACAATATAACAAACTGATTAAATACAGAACAAAATTATATGTGAGCTGAATTAATAGAATAACTTACATTAGTTGTTAATGTTGTTTTTTTTTTTTTTTTCAAACTAGACTGTAAAATTTAAAAGTGACTGGCTTTCCTTAATGGAATCGGTCATGCTTGACATGTTGTTGCAACTCAGTTTAGTCAATTTAGTTGAAAGAAGACTAAATTGATTTTTTTTAAGGTGAATTCTCTTATATATTCAGCTCTCGCATTTGTTGGATAACTGATGCTACATTAGGATGGGCTGTGCAGCCGTTATCGACTCTGTCCTGCAGAAGCAGCAGGTTGCAGAGAGAAATGCTGCCAAGAAATACTTCCTTTTCTTCACTAATCTCATTCAAACTACCTGTCACGTTCGGTTGCACTGCTAGTGCTAAATTGCTTACAGTTATTACTGATAAGAAGCATGTCTGATAAAAAAGACCCAATGTGGTAGGCTGTACATTCTCTGGGGTGATCTGATGATTGAATGAATGCTAATGAATTGTCTTCACTTTATGAGTTTAGAATAAAAAATCCAAACCCAGACTTAACTCTGTATGCATTTTCTTATACACTATTGGAGTTAAAATATTAAAATGTAGTTGACACGTGTCAATGCAATCGGATATCAATGTATCTAAATCTTGCATTGTTATGTTTGATCCTTCAGCACTTGTTTTTTTAATTATCGCAATGCAATACAAGATATCATTGCTGGCAGTACAAACCCATTGCCATCCCAAGTCAAACTGGGATCCCAGGGTGCCACAAGGGGGCGCTGGGAAGTCCGTGGGGAAAAAACAGACTGATAAAATTGTTGTTAGAAGCACTGAAGATATTGAACAACATCTTATGTGACCCTGGACCACAAAACCGGTATAAGTAGTATAGCCAAATAGCCAAAAATAAATTACATGGGTCAAAATTATCAATTTTTTTCCTTTTATGCCAAGAATCATTAGGATATTAAGTAAAGATCATGTTCCATGAAGATATTTTGTAATTTTCCTACTGTAAATATATCAAAACTTAATTTTTGGTTAGTATTATGCATTGCTAAGAACTTCATTTGGACAACTTTAAAGGCAATTTTCTCAATATTTTGATTTTTTTTTTTTTTTTTTTTTTGCAACCTCAGATTCCAGATTTTCAAATAATTGTACAGTGGCATGCAAAGGTTTGGGAACCCCTTGCAGAATCTGTGAAAATGTGAATAATTTTACCAAAATAAGAGAGATCATACAAAATGCATGTTATTTTTTATTATTATTACTGTTCTGAGTAAGATATTGTACATAAAATATGTTTACATATAGTCCACAAGCTGAAAATTTTTAAAATAACCCCCTTCAAAAGTTTTCGAACCCTTGTTAGTTTCTTAATACTGTGTGGGGATACCTGGATGATCTACAACAGTTTTTTGTTTGTTTGCTTTGAGATGATTGTTCATGAGTCCCTTATTCTGAACAGTTAAACTGAGCACTGTTCCTCAGAAAAATCCTCCAGGTCCTGCAGATTCTTCAGTTTTCCAGCATCTTTTGCATATATGAACCTTTTCCAGCAGTGACTGTATGATTTTGAGATCCATCTTTTCACACTGAGGACAGCTGAGGAACTCAAACACAACTATTAAAAAAGGTTCAAACATTCGCTGATGCTCCAGAAGGAAACACAATGTATTAAGAGCCAGGGGTGAAAACTTTTGGAATTTGAAGATCAAGGTAAACTTAATTTGTCTTCCGGGAAACATGCAAGTGTCTTCTGTTGCTTCCGAAGAGCAGTACTAAATGAAGAAAAAAAAAAAAAAAGATATTTCAACGAAATAAGAAAAATTAAGACGTCTTCATCTTGTTCAAAATTTTTCACCCCTGGCTCTTAATGTATTGTGTTTCCTTCTGTTAATAACATCAGCTAATTTTTTGTCTTGTGGACTATATGTAAACATCTTTTATGTAAAATATCTTACTCAGGACAGTACTAAATAAAAAATAACATGCATTTTGTATGATCTCTCTTATTTTGCTAAAATTATTCATATTTTCACAGATTCTGCAAGGGGTTTCCAAACTTTTGCATACTACTGTATCTC
Organism: Garra rufa; assembly: GCF_049309525.1. NCBI lineage: Eukaryota > Metazoa > Chordata > Actinopteri > Cypriniformes > Cyprinidae > Garra > Garra rufa. Next base: position 25,205,921 of record NC_133373.1, read on the forward strand.
AGCCAAATATTGTCCTATCCTACCAAATTATACACGAATTGAAAGCTTAGTTATTAAGCTTCCAAATGGTGTATAAATCTCAGTTTTTTAAAAAATGTACCCTTTTGACTGGTTTTGTGGTCCATGGTCACATATCTAACACTACTTTGATGTTGATACACTGTGAATAAAAAGGTGTTTCCAGTTAAAAATGTAAAAAATATTTCAGTATAGTAATTATTGCCTTAATACAATGACAAAATAAAACCTATTTATTTTTCAAACACCACAGTTTCTTTATATCATCCTGACTCTTTTTGCATAAATGCCTTTATTTTATTTTTTAAGAATGGGGTTCCTCACAGTGAAATCATCGTATTTAGGCATCCCTGGCATCAAAAAAAAAAGTAAAATGTTGTCATAAATCTTTCTATGAGAATCATACAGACATCTCTGAGTGACTTTCATCTGTGTTGCATTTCAGTGCTTTTGATGCATCACCATCAGTCTTCACCAGCCCACAGTTAATGAGTGTCATTTACGGAGCTCTCTGGAGTTTCTGAGTCAAGTTTCACATAAAGATGAAAAAGATTTGAGCCAAGTCTCAAGTTGTTCAAGATGAGCAAATGAGTAATGACCATATGCTAAATAAATAACGTTCAAGTAATGAATGGCTGTCATAGTTTATTCGTGAATATTTTTCCCTAGCTAGCGAGCGCATCTCTTTAACAACATGTAAACATAAACATTTTGGCACCAGCAAACAGCAATTAAGTTGTTAAAATATTTTGACAGGTATTTTCAAAGTGGTCTTAAAGCATTTGGACATAACATCACAAGATTTGGCACATCGATACCAACCTCAGATACTGTAAGATATATAACCCATCATTTAATAACTCTGATAAACGTGTGTTGTCATGTGTGACATTATAGTAATAGGTGCTGGCTCCTTTAAGAGTTGCAACTTGCTGATGATGTCATCAATATAGGACCAGCTTCAGTCTATTGCATGGAACAGAGCAGCCTGCTATTGTGGTTCCTTTCATCCTTAGCCATCTGCTACATTTCTTGTCTTTCGGAAGTATCGTTGGTATGTGAGTTTATGTTAAAGAGTAATTCAACTATATTTGATAGTATTTTGTGTTATTTACAGACTTTCATACGAATCTTTATACAGGTGTGCGTCACCATGTGTTAATTGTGTTATACACAAATGTGTGACTTGTGTTGCGGTTACATATTGTTATTCAGTTATTTTGGTGCAGTATGTTGCTATTTATTTAGTATACAGTTTGGAATGTGTAAGATTTCAGTACAGTACTTTATTCTATATGCATCAGTGCAGACTTATATGCAGTGTTATCGCATAATGTGTTTACGTTGTACTAGCCATGTGTACAGTATGTGAAATATTCCTTTTTCTCTAAGTGTACTAAAATTTAATTTGTTCTTTTCAGTTTTACCCTACTTCCAGTCATCCATTAAACGAAGTAAACTGTGTATCTGCTTCAGCGTGGTGATTGGTAGAGGAGTTATCTGTCTGTCAACGTATGCAAGGCGCATTGGGGTGGCAGAACAGTAAAACAACGGCTTCCTCGCAGACGGATCTACAGCAACGAAGGTCAGAGTGTTTCTTCTCAATGTGACTGAGACAAAAAGGGAATAATCAAATAACTTGAAGACAGGCTTCCTCTACATTATGGAAGATTCAAATCCACCAACTCAAAGCAGTCTAGTGACTTGGTCTAATCAGTCAAAGCCCTCCAAAAACTCAAAGGGCTCGACTGTTATTTCTGCTGTTGCTATTGCCCTGGCTGAAGCTGAAGAAGCTAAAGCTAAAGCTAAATATGCAGAAAAGGAGATGCAGATAAAGATGCAAAGGGCACATTTGGATGCGGAGAGAGCATGTTTAGAAGCACAGTTAGCAGTGCTGGATGTCGAAAGGGAAGCTGCGGTGGCAGTGGCCAAAGCCGAAGCACTGTCGACAGCATTAGGCAGCGACAAAGCATCAAGCCGAAAATCCAGCAGTCATCACACCTCAGGTTCTCATGTCACTACACAAAGAACTAAAGAGTATGTACAAGAACAAGCTAGACTGCAAGCTAACAAACAGCTGAATCCACTAGTAGTTTCAGAAGACTGGTGGCCACCACCCCCACCAATCGAACCGTTTCAAGAGAGCATACCACTACTGCTGTCATATGAGTTAGAGGCACCCGATTCAGGTGAAAACTTAAGACATTGGGAAGTCTCAGAGAATGTTATCAACGAACCACTTATCCAGGATAAACAATCTGATGAAGCTGACAGATATGCTTCATACCCTGATAAGTATTATCCTAAGCTGTCGCATAGTACAAAGCTCTCTCCTTCCGTCAAGAACAAACAAGATCCTTACTTTGCTCATGTAAGGCCACCTGATAATCCCAGCTGTTTGCCAGTGCATGCTTCTAACAAGCAGTCACAAGAGATTGTTACAAATGCACATAGTTACCCTGAGATCAAGTCATGTGCTCCAACTCCTCCTCATGTTCGATTTCACACAAGCACTCCTCATGAGAACACTGATGCAAATCAGAACATATCCGACCTTGTTAGGTTCATGGCAAGAAGAGAAATAGTTTCCACAGGCCTATTACAATTCGATGACCGCCCTGAAAATTACGGATCATGGAAAGCGTCATTCTTTACTGCTACTAAAGATCTCAATCTCACAGCTAAAGAGGAGATGGATCTCTTAGTCAAGTGGTTAGGAACAGATTCTGGAGAGCAAGTGAAACGCATCAGAGCGGTGCACGTAAAAAACCCAGACAGAGGCCTCTCAATGATTTGGGAACGATTAGACGATTGTTTTGGTGCACCAGAAGTTGTTGAAAGCTCACTACTCAAGAGACTGGAGACTTTCCCAAAGATTTCGAATAAAGAATGGAAGAAACTCCGGGAGTTAGGAGACCTTCTAATGGAACTTCTAGTAGCAAAATCTGAGGGAGTGCTTCTCGGTCTTGCGTGCTTGGACACTGCTCGTGGCATTGCCAGCATAGTGCAAAAGCTGCCTTTCAACCTACAAGATAAGTGGATGACTCTGGGCTATACTTTCAAACAACAACATAGGGTTCCCTTTCCTCCATTTTCAGTACTTGTCAACTTCGTTGTAGAACAAGCCAGAATGCGAAATGATCCTAGCTTTGCCCTTTCCCTTCAAGCAGATCATTCAAGGCCAGAACATCCCAGGTACACGAACAGAGCATCCATCTCCGTTCACAAGACAGACGTCTCTCCTCAAAGGTTGACGACTGGTGAAACGCAAGGACCCAAGATAGACCTAACAAAGTTCTGTCCTATACATAAGAAACCACATCCTTTCAACAAATGTCGTGGGTTCAGAGAGAAATCCATTGAAGAACGAAAGGCCCTTTTGAAGCAGAATGGGATTTGCTTTAAATGTGTATCATCAACAACACATGTTGCAAGGAACTGCGAAAAACTTGTCAAATGTATTGAATGTGGCAGTGAAGCACACCATTCTCTCCTGCATCCAAAACCTGTGGATAGGCCTGCTAGAGCTCAAACACTCACTAAAGAGTATGGCGGGGAGAAGAAAGACTCTTCCGAAGATGATGTGTCTACCAAATGTACAGAAGTCTGCGGTAGTGATTTAAGTGGCAAAACATGCTCCAAGATCTGCCTTGTTTCAGTGTTTCCAAGTGGCCAAAGGGAGAAGGCAATCAAGGTTTACGCCATCATCGATGACCAAAGTAATCGATCTTTGGTGAGATCAAGTTTCTTTGATGTTTTTAATGTAGATTGTGACAGTTCTTCCTATTACCTCAAAACTTGCGCTGGAGTCTCCCAAAAGACAGGAAGGAGAGCACATGGGTTTCAAGTAGCGTCAGTCGATGGTCAAGTCATTCATTCTCTACCCACCTTAATTGAGTGTGACGACATCCCAGATGATCGCTCTGAGATACCCACACCGCAAGTTGCTCTTCACCATCCACATCTGAAGAATATTGCAGGGAAGATCCCGGAAGTTGACCCGGATGCTCCAATCATGATGCTGTTGGGAAGAGACATCATTAAGGTACATAAAGCGATGAAACACATCAATGGACCCCGTGACGCCCCTTACGCTCTGAAGTTAGATCTTGGTTGGGTCATAGTGGGCAACGTCTGTCTAGGCAAATTGCACAAGCCTGATAGAGTGAATGTTCTCTTCACCAACACTTTAGATAATGGTCGCCAATCGCTTTTTAAGCCATGTCCTAACACTTATCACATCAAAGAAAATGTTTGTGATGAACTTTCAAGTCTTCAAGCTACGGCTGTTGCGTCAAGGCCTGAATGGGAAGATGAACATCAAGTAGAATTGGATGTCTTCAAAATAACAAAGGATGACGAGAAGCTAGCTCTGTCTATCGAAGATCTGACTTTTCTCCATATAATGAAGGAAGGCTTCTACAAAGATGAAAGAAACAGCTGGGTGGCCCCCCTTCCATTTAAACCTCAGAGGCGTCGCCTACCAAACAACAAAATGCTGGCTCTAGATCGCTTCAAATCTCTGCTGCGTTCTTTTGCCAAGAAACCAATCATGAAAGAACATTTCTTTGCATTCATGGAAAAGATACTGACAAAAGGTCACGCGGAGATTGCCCCACCACTTAACCAGCAGGATGAGTGTTGGTACTTGCCGCTTTTCGGAGTTTATCACCCGAAGAAGCCGGAACAGATTCGGGTGGTTTTCGATTCAAGCTGTCAATACAATGGGGTTTCATTGAACGACGTACTTTTGAAGGGCCCGGATCTCAACAACAGACTTCTTGGGGTGCTCTTGCGCTTTAGAAAGGAAGCGGTAGCATTCACTTCAGATATTCAACAAATGTTCCATTGCTTCCTCGTCAAGCCAGAGGACAGGAACCTCCTCAGATTCTTCTGGTTTGAAGATAATGACCCAGAGAAGAGCGTCATCGAGTACAGGATGAAGGTCCATATCTTCGGGAACAGTCCTTCTCCTGCTGTTGCGATTTACGGGCTCAGACAAGCAGCAAAGGAGGCTGAGTCAGAGTTCGGAGCAGATGTTGGGAGGTTTGTAGAAAGGGATTTCTACGTAGATGATGGTTTAAGATCACTACCGTCTGCAGCAGCCGCAATCGATCTCCTCAAAAGGACCCAAGCAGCCTTGGCACGTTCCAACCTGAAGCTTCACAAAATCTCTTCCAACAGCAAGGAGGTTATGGATGCGTTTCCTTTGGATGACCAAGCTAGTGATCTAAGAGACATGGACCTAGGCAAGGTTGCAATGCCATTACAACGTACCCTTGGAGTTAGTTGGAATCTCCTCACTGACACATTCACGTTTCAGTTGTCATGTGTCACAAAGCCATTCACCCGCCGTGGAGTCCTCTCAACTGTAAACGGCTTATACGACCCCTTTGGGTTCGCAGCTCCAGTTATCATCCGTGGCAAAGCTCTGATAAGAGAGCTTACAACTGAGTCATGCGACTGGGATGCACCTCTGCTTCCAGAGAAGATGGGACCTTGGCAGCAATGGAAGGACTCTCTTCAAGAGCTTCATCATCTCCAGATCCCAAGACATTATACAAAAGATTTCTCTTCTGAAGTTTCACAGAGAGAGCTTTGCATCTTCTCAGATGCTTCTGTCTTGGCTATAGCTGCAGTAGCTTATATCAGAAGTTCAAATCCTGATGGGAGCTGCAAGATAAGCTTCATCTTGGGGAAAGCCAAGCTAGCTCCCCGGCCAGAGCTGACCATCCCACGACTTGAGCTCTGCAGTGCAGTGTTAGCTGTGCAGATGGCTGACCTTATAATGTCTGAAATGGATACAGAGTTTGACCGTGTGAACTTCTTTTCAGACAGTAAAGTGGTACTTGGTTATATTCATAATGAGAAGCGCAGGTTCCACGTCTTTGTTAATAACCGAGTACTAAGAATCAGAAGAAGCACAAACCCTCTGCAATGGCATTATGTGGCAAGTGATCAGAATCCAGCAGACCACGCAACAAGATCTGTACCTGCAGCCTATCTGAAAGACACGACATGGCTTACCGGTCCTCCATTCTTGTCATGCCCGAACCAGACATACCTCTCCTCAGGCCCGTTTGATCTTGTTGACCCTATGACAGATGTCGAAGTCTGTCCTGAAGTGTCAACATTTGTCACCTTAACGAAGGACAGTCAGCTAGGCTCAGAACGTTTCCAGCGCTTCTCGAATTGGAAGGAGCTCCTTCGTGCTATTGCATGTCTAATACACATTGTACGGACCTATAAAAGAGAGCTGGTCAACGATGGGAAAGATTGCAAAGGATGGCATCGTTGTTCGACACCATATAGTGTAGACGAATTGAGCCGAGCCAAGAAAGCCATCATTCGTGCTGTGCAACAGGAAGTTTTCTCTGAGGAATTCAGATGCATCAAAGATAACAGGAATATCCCAAAGAACAGTCCCCTTTTTACATTGAATCCCTTCATAGATGAGAATGGACTTATCAGAGTCGGCGGTCGTATTCCTCGAGTGAACACTGGATTTGAAGAAATCACTCCCATCATCATTCCACGACGACATCACATTGCAGTTTTGATAGTGAGACATTATCACGAGCAATCTCAACACCAAGGGAGACACTTCACGGAAGGTGCCATTCGTTTGGCAGGCTTTTGGATTGTGGGAGCCAAAAGATGCATATGTTCCCTTATCTTTGGATGTGTGATTTGCCGAAAACTGCGTGGACGAACTGAAACACAGAAGATGGCCGATCTGCCAGTGGACAGAGTCAACACAGAACCCCCGTTTACTTACGTAGGAACCGATGTGTTTGGTCCTTGGACCATTTCTGCCCGCCGTACTAGAGGAGGACTTGCGAACAGCAAGAGATGGGCGGTGTTGTTCACCTGTTTAACCATCAGAGCTGTCCATATCGAGGTAATGGAGTCTATGGACACATCCTGTTTCATAAACGCTCTGAGACGCTTCATTGCCATTCGTGGTCCAGTAAAGCAGATACGCTCGGACCGAGGGACAAATTTCGTAGGAGCGTGCAGGGAACTGGACATGCCCTCCAACTTGGATGAAACTAAGATCACAAAGTTTCTTGCAGAACAAGGATGTTCATGGATTTTCAACCCTCCTCACGCTTCCCACATGGGTGGGGTCTGGGAGCGGATGATTGGGATAACTCGGAAGATTTTGGACTCAATGATGCTGCAGCTGGGACCATCAAGAATCACACACGAGGTTCTCACAACATTCATGGCGGAGGCGACGGCAATAATAAATTCCAGACCGTTGGTGCCGGTTTCTATGGACCCGGAGGACCCTCTCATACTCACCCCCTCAACGTTGCTCACTCATAAGTACGGTCTTTGTCCTTGTCCACCTGGAGAGTTTGATCATGCCGACCTTTACAGAAAGCAGTGGAAACAGGTACAAAGTCTGGCCTCCACCTTCTGGGACAGGTGGCGAAAACAATATCTCTCTACATTACAACCTAGGAAGAAGTGGCAATTGAAAAGGCAAGACATCACAGAGGGCAGTGTAGTTCTTATGAAAGACCATCAGTCCAAACGTAACCAGTGGCCTCTGGGGCGCATCTCTAGAGTGTTCCCAAGTGAAGATGGAAGGGTGCGAAAAGTGGAGATCAGAGTCATGGATAAAGAAGAGTCAAAATTTTTCATCAGACCCATAACTGAAGTGGTAATGCTCATTCCTTCAGACTAATTCAGAGACTGGCGTGTTTCTCTCTTAGTTTATCGGTAGTAGGTTTGGTATCTTGTGATACCAGACGGGGAGTGTGTTGTCATGTGTGACATTATAGTAATAGGTGCTGGCTCCTTTAAGAGTTGCAACTTGCTGATGATGTCATCAATATAGGACCAGCTTCAGTCTATTGCATGGAACAGAGCAGCCTGCTATTGTGGTTCCTTTCATCCTTAGCCATCTGCTACATTTCTTGTCTTTCGGAAGTATCGTTGGTATGTGAGTTTATGTTAAAGAGTAATTCAACTATATTTGATAGTATTTTGTGTTATTTACAGACTTTCATACGAATCTTTATACAGGTGTGCGTCACCATGTGTTAATTGTGTTATACACAAATGTGTGACTTGTGTTGCGGTTACATATTGTTATTCAGTTATTTTGGTGCAGTATGTTGCTATTTATTTAGTATACAGTTTGGAATGTGTAAGATTTCAGTACAGTACTTTATTCTATATGCATCAGTGCAGACTTATATGCAGTGTTATCGCATAATGTGTTTACGTTGTACTAGCCATGTGTACAGTATGTGAAATATTCCTTTTTCTCTAAGTGTACTAAAATTTAATTTGTTCTTTTCAGTTTTACCCTACTTCCAGTCATCCATTAAACGAAGTAAACTGTGTATCTGCTTCAGCGTGGTGATTGGTAGAGGAGTTATCTGTCTGTCAACGTATGCAAGGCGCATTGGGGTGGCAGAACAAAACGTGTCTGTAATGACATTTCTGCAAAATATTATTTTGCTTTTTACTTGTGGCACTTTCAGAGTGAAATGTACAGTGACCCTAGCCTACCCAGTGAAAAAAAAAAATACTTCAAATACCCTAAAAATTTCCTTTTGGTATACTAAACTGGTATACCTAAAGTCTGCTAAATTTGAATAACTCATTTTGTGCTTAATGCACTTTAATTGTGTAGAAATAGTGCTGAGGTCCAACTAAAGATACACGGAAGTATATTTGATTATGCTGAAGTGGAACTATTGTAAGTATACTTCAGGTAAACTTTAAATATCTTGCGTTTTACAGAGATTATACAATCCTTATTAATAGTGATATTAAGAGATTTTAAGCATAATATTGAGAAATGTGCATTGTGCAGCAAAGAAATACTCCAAATAAAGTTGAATTATAATTTTATATCAGTAAGTCTTAAGTGATACACTATCACTATCAGTGAGAAAGATTTTTAATGTTTTTTTTTTTTTTTAAGAAGTCTTTTCTTCTCACCAAGCCTGCATTTGTTTGATTTCTGAAAAAAAGTACAAATCAATCTAATATGCTGATTTGCTGTTCAAGAAACATTTATTATAATAATAATAATAATAATAATAATAATAATAATAATAATTATTATTATTATTATTATTATTATTATTATTATTATCAATATTTAAAACTATTGAGTACTCTTTTTTTTTTCAGGATTATTTGATGAATAGAAAGATCCAAAGATCAGCATTTATCTGAAATATAAAACTTTTGTAATATTATACACTATTATTTTTTAAAAGCTTGGAGGCAGTATACATTTTTTTTATCTTTTGGGGGGAGGGGATTATATAAATTAATACTTTTATTTAGCAAGGATGCTTTAAATTGATCAAAAGTGACGATAAAGACATTTAGAATGTTACAAAAGATTTCTATTTCAGATAAATGCTGTTCTTTTTAACTTTCTATTCATCAGACAACCCCCAAAAAAGTTCTACTTAGATGTTTTCATAATAATAATAATAATAATAATAATAATAATAATAATAATAGCAGCAAATTAGAATATTAAAATGATTTCTGAAGGATCCTGTGACTGGAGTAATGATGGTAAAAATTCATATTTGAATCACAGGAATAAAATATATTTTAAAATATATTCAAATAGAAAACAGTTATTTTAAATAGTAAAAATATTTCAACATTTTACCATTTAACAGTTTTTGCTGTACTTTTGATCAAAAAAATTCAGGCTTGGTGAGCAGAGGAGACTTGAATCTTACTGTTCAAAAACTTTTGACTGGTACTGTAGTATATGTCAATAAATATGTAAAAAAAAAAATTAGTATTAAATATTTAAAATAAATTATGCCATTTTTTGTTTTGTTTTGTTTTTTACTAGGGTACACCTTACCAATGATATTAACAAAAACAAACATGAAATGAAAACACATTTACTGAACCAACCATGCCATTTTAACTTCTACTAGTCTTTGAGGTCTTTTATTGAGTGTTGGGACTTGATAAGTCATTGGACGCATACCTAAGTGCTCCACATCACAAGTACAGTACTGTACCAGGTGGGCAACTGAGCAAGTTTACTACATCAGAAAAGCCATAAAAGCGGGGCTAGTTGTGATGTAAAAATTTATTAGTTTACATATTATGCACTATGGTAAATGTTTTGAAGTCATAACATAGTGTTGTGGAATTGTGTAAAGTCTCTGCTAATTAATAAATAGCCACTGAAATCATAATTTGTGTGAAAAGCAGTAAACGTTGATAGTGTTCTAACTCAACTAGTGTTCATTTCAGCTGGAAACTGTAGTGGATTGCATGTACAGTCAAGCCCGAAATTACTCATACCCCTGGCAATTTCTGACTTAAAATTGCTTTTATTCAACCAGCAATTTTTTTTAGACCGGAAATGACACATCATCATCATCATCAACTTTATTTATAAAGCACTTTAAAACAGCCACAGCTGACACAAAGTGCTGTACATTAAAAACTAAAACAATCAACATTCATAAAAAATTAAACAAACAGATACATTTATAAATAATTAAGTTATTAAGAAACTAAGTCTCACTGAGGCCAAAAGCCAAATAATAAAAATGGGTTTTAAGACGTGTTTTAAAAGTTGACAGTGAAGGTGCCGTTCTAACATGCAAGGGCAGGTTATTCCACAGTTTGGGCGCCACGATGGCGAAAGCCCTATCCCCTCTGAGCTTCCTCCTGGATCTCGGTACTTCCAGGAGAAGCTGATCAGCTGACCTAAGAGACCGACAGGGTGTGTAGGGGTGAAGAAGCTCAGATAGGTAAGGCGGGGCCAGATTTTGAAGGCTTTTATAAACAAACATAAGAATTTTAAAATCCACTCTATAAGACATAGGCAGCCAGTGCAGTGAGGCCAGCACAGGGGTTATATGCTCTCTTTTGCGAGTTCCTGTTAACAGTCGCGCAGCGTCATTTTGAACCATCTGCAGACGTGAGAGTAACGACTGACTAACCCCCACATAAAGTGAGTTACAATAGTCCAAACGGGAAATAATAAAAGCATGGAGCACTGATTCAAAATGCTGCCTAGAAAGCAAAGATTTCACTCTTGCCAGTCGCCTTAACTGATAAAAACTGGATTTTACCACCGCTCTAACCTGGCTGTCCAATTTAAAATCACAGGCACAGGCTTCTCCCAAAAGATAATAAGATGATGTACAAGAGGCATCATTGTGGAAAAATTGAATTGTTTGACCACAATGACGTAGCCTTCATTTGGCATAAAAAAGGAGAAGCCTTCAACCATAAGAACACCATCCTCACTGTCAAACATGGTGGTGGGAACCCAGTTATTTTGAGGGAACCTCATCACAGTAAACAGCACCATGAAAAAGGAGCAATACATCAAAATTCTCAAGAACAACATCAGGGAGACTGCAGAGAAACTTGGGCACCAGTGACACCCAAAACATACAGCAAAAGTGGTGAAGAAATGGTTAGCAGACAAAAACATTAACGTTTTACAGTGGCCCAGCCAGAGTCCTGACTTCAATCCAGTTGAAAATCTGTGGCAAGGAAACCCTCCAACCTGAAAGATTTGGAGCTCATCGCTAAAGATGAATGGGCAAAAATACCAGTGGAGACATGCAAAAAGAAGGGTATGAATAATTTTGGACATGCCACTTTTTGTTCAAATGTAAATAAAAGATGAGTAATATTTTTTTTCCACAATGATGCCTCTTGTACATCATCTTATTATCTTTTGGGAGAAGTCTGTGTCATTTCCGGTCAAAAAAAAAATTGTTGGTTGAATGAAAGTAACTTTAAGTCAGAATTTGCCAGGGGTATGAATAATTTCAGGCTTGACTGTATAGGTGCGTTTTTGGAGTTGCAAAAATGTGGATAAAGACACATTTTATAATGATCTGCAATATGCTGCAATCATATTGTAACTTGCATTGATTTAGATCCTACTTTGCCCTCATTAAAAAAAGCTTGCTATTAGAAAGCGTTTTGTGCTGTTTCATCAGCAATGGGATCATATTTGAGGGTCCTTGGCATCAATTTTTTTTAAAACCCATTCATTAAACTATAAAACATTTACAGTATTAGCTGTAAATCACTGATGTGTGTGTTTCACCCAAACATGAGCTGTACTTTATTTGTGCTGTTGTTAGCCTGGAGCAGGATCATACACTTAGCCGACTCTGTCAGAGCGGATCATACCAGGTACCCTTGCACCACACACCCAGTCATACCTGATGTACGTTTTACAGATTTCTGTAATGATGTATCATCCAGTTGCTGACAGCATCTGTCGACCCACCCCCTCTCTACCAGTACACTTCTGCCCTCTGATTCACAGGTATCTGATCCCAGAGTCCTCGACACAAACCATCCCAGCGCTCTTATTTCGTAAGAGTCTGTAGGGAATACAAACAAGCAGAGAGACTGCTACAGTATATGTTTGTACTATTCACTTATGTGTATGCCAAAGCCCTGTTTAATATGCTAATTGGGATCTTTGAATTATGAATAGAGAGAGAGAAAGAGACAGATGAGAGTAGAGACACATAAGCTATGTATAATATTGTGTTTCATTTGCGTGCACATAAGAATGCAGAGGAGTTTTAGTCATACTATTACACTATCACAGTTTCGGATACATTTTCGCAGTTTCATAGGAAATTACTTTGCTAATGACTTGTACTGTAGGCTGTCTCATTTCGGTGTGATGATAAAAAGCCTGCAGTTGCTGTTTGCGCTGCTTGTTTATCTGATGAGGAACCTGCCTGCATCCTGAAAAATATATAGTAAAAAGGGATTCTCTCAGAATTTCTACCGATCTGTCTACCGTAAAACATGATGGAAAGAATATAGTAAATAATTCATTATTTGGCATGCAAAAGCATAAAATCTTAATACAGGTCGGGTACAGACAAACAACAGGAAGTGCTAATGGTTTTGAGCTGAAGGCATACGTCTTTGGAAGCGCCCTCAGAGTTTACACAAACCTTCGGAGAGAGCCGCACGCAGACAGCTCTGAGTGACTTTCAACTGTGTCACATTTCAAAACATTGCCATCAGTCTTCTCCAACTCGCTATTAATGAGTGTCATTATTCTCTGGAGTTCCTGCTGTTTTCTGTTCCATCCTGTCCCATCTCCTGAGTCAAGATTCACGTCAAGATGAAAAAGAGTTGAGCCAAGTCTCAAGTTGTTTAAGACAAGGAAATGAGTAATGACCATATGCTATATAAATAATCATTAAATATTCATAGGGTGAATGGCCGTGCCGGTTTATTTGCAAATTTTATTGCTAGCTGGCTTGTACAGCTCTGTAACAACATGTAAATATTAATGTCCGGTGCCAGCTGATGGTAATTATTTGATGAAATTAATGGCAGGTAATTGCAGAGCTGTCTACGTGAATTTGGACTGGTAATATCTTACCATACTCATTTTAACTAAGCAAACACATCGGATAAAATTCTGGCTGATAGGTCAGTAATTATTTTTATGTCATAGCTGATTTTAAAACTAAACTATTTTGCCTGATTAAAGTAAAAATAAAACACAAAAACTAAAATCATTAAGTGTGTTATAAGCAGAGCTGGGTAGATTACTTACAAATTGTAATCTGTTACTGATTACAAATTACATGACAAAAAGTAGTTAGTAACGTAATAGATTACTTTTTTAGATTACTTTTGAGCTAATACATTGATTTAAATAGGATAATCTTGTACCATATTTATATAAAAATAAAAAGAGTAAGAAAATATATTCAGTGTGTTGTTATTAACAACATGAAGAGCATTAAACATTTTGTGAAGGAACTTCAGGGGGTTTGAGTTTAATGAAAAACTAGTAATTAATTAAATCATAAAAATGTTAAATTAAAACAAATCATTTAAAAATTAATAAAATAAAACACTTACTGAAAAAAAAAAATATTTTGTTTACCTGCATATCATGTGATCATAACCAACATCAGAGAACCATTATGAACCAGTATTTAAAAAAAAAAGGAAATCAATTATTCTGACAATAAAGTAAAAAAATCAAATTGAATTTTGAGATTTGCTAAGAATTACATTTAATGGTGTTATTAATATGGTAAAACTTTACTATAAGGTTTGATTAGTTAACATTAGTTAACTACATTAGTTAACATGAACTGAGAATGAATAATACTTCTACAGCCTTTATTAATCTAGTTAATATTAATGTCAATATTTACTAATGTGTTATTAAAATCAAAAGTTGTTTGTTAACATTAGTTAATGCACTGTGAACTAGCATTTACTAACAATAAACAGCTCTATTTTTATTAACAAATGTTAACAAAGATCAATAAATAGTGCAAAAAAAATGTATTGTTTATTGTTTATTCATGTTAGTTAATAGATTAACAAATGACACCTTATTGTAAAGTGTTACCATTAGCGTTAATAAAGATTTTAACTTTGAGTGAGTGTTAGATGACAGCAAACGTAATCTAAAATTATTATAATCCACAAGTAAGTGCTTTCTTTCATACTAATCATTAAGGATTGTCCAAGTCTGTGGCTACATCTGGTTTTCAGTGTTAGATGACAGCAAAGGTAATCTCAAATCATTAAATATCCAGCTCACATATATCCAGTTTAAAAATATTAGCCAATAACTGATTAGTTATTACTTACATAGATTTACACTGGATGCTTGCCCATACACTGAAAAAAAATGGTGTAAAAAACTATTTTCACTCCAAAATTGCTACTAAATTAAATTATTTAATTACAAAGAATTTGCAAGTATACATTGAATTAATCATGAAATTTTAAAATAGTAGGATCTGATCTCATGATGAAAATGTATCTGTGAAATGTAGATATTTTGTGAAATAATCAATGTGAAATGTCCACTTGTCACGAATCCGGTCCGTGGCTTTCTGTCCGTTCACCACCAGATGTCACACTGTTATTACATTGACTCTCACACTACACAAACTGTTGCATGTCACCCTGGACTACATTTCCCATCATCCATTGCACTGATTACACACACACACACACACACACACACACACACACACACACACACATACATGTTGGGTTTACATGTTTTATGGGGACATTCCATAGGCGTAATGGTTTTTATACTGTACAAACCGTACTTTCTATTGTCCTACACCTACCCTACACCTAAACCTAGCCCTCACAGGAGATTGTGCACACTTTTACTTCATCAAAAAAACTCATTGTGCATGATTTATAAGCCTGTTTCCTCATGGGGACCTGAGAAATGTCCCCACAAGGTCAAAATCTACTGGTATTCCTATCCTCGTGGGGACATTTGGTCCCCACAACGTGATGAATACCAGGTACACACACACACACACACACACACACACACACACACACACACACACACACGCAGCTGCAACCAATTAAACAAACTATCCCTGTTGAAAAAAACAGCATATGCTGGTAAGGTAGGTTTTGATGCTGGGATGCTGGTTTATGCTGGTCCTTTGTTGGTTTATGCTGGTCCTAAGCATCCCAGCATCAAAACATTTTTTTTTTTTTTTTTGTTCTTTTCAATAGTGGATATAAGCCTTGGTCTTCCTTTTCCTAATGGCCGAGTATTGTTGAGCGTTTAACACTCTCCTAGCCACATTTACAGAGCCCTACCAAGTATTTCCTGCGTCTAGTTATGTCTTTATCCCTGCCTGGTTTATCTCATCCTGTCTGTTTCTCTGCCTGCCCTGGATCTCTCGCCTGTTTTGGATTACTGTTTGTCTTGCCATTCTGGACTCTGGTTGCCTCTCGTCTGGACTATAGTTTGTCTATTTGGATTACCCGTTTGCCTTGCCCCCTGGATTACGTTCGCCTTTGATCGACCCTCGCCTGTTTATTGGACTACTCTTATGTCTTGCACTCATATACCTGTCTGTTCAGAGGAAAAAAACGAAAACTGTTTTAGAGCAACTCAGTGGTGTAACGGAGCGACAGAGACATGAAGCAGGTGGATCCATACACAAAGCTTTATATATAAACATAATCAAAAACAGACAGGGTTGAATAATGGCAATCATGAACGTACATATGGTACATTTTATGTGATGTTGGTTTTATACGTGTCACTGCAGTTCTGACTTGAAATATCCATTGAGTGGTGCTTTAACTCTAATGCCTACCAGTTTTATCTCTCATCTTTCTGTTCTTTCATCGTGGGTCATGTTTTTCATGGAATTCATACCCAAGGACTCCGCACCCTGAGTCCAATTCCATCCGGCTGAGCTACCAAGCAAGCTTGTTACATCTGTAAAACAAAATATATGGAGCTGTAATCATAACTGTGTACAAAAATGATTACAAGTGCTCACTGTTTTACCGCCTCTAGTGTTCATTTCTGTTAGAAACTTCAGTGATATGTATTTATTGGTATGTATTTCGCAATCTTGTGGAAAAGTTCCCACAGGTTGTCGTCATGAGATCAGGTAGGTTTTTTCTTCTAAAATATGCTCCAAGGTTTTGTTATATATTTGTTATATATTATCTCTACCATGCTGCTTTATTACTGTATATATTTGTTTGGATGGTTTTATTTACTATGATCATCAGAAACCAGAGAAAACAGAATGAAATTTCTGTGAAGTGAAGCAGTCAGGCAGATGTCCTTGATACTGCCGGTAGATTGTGGACAAAGAGCCTTTATGTGGTTGTTTAAGCATGAAAATACTGAAACTGTCTGGCAATATGGCCCTGTTAGTAAAAACGCATTTTTTTTTTTTAACTAGCTAACAAAGTGTTGAAAATAAACAGGCATGCAATGATGGGCACCACTGACATTGGCGATGACATTGACAGTGATTGTGAGGGTGACGATGGCCTTATTGTTGACAATGATGGGGAACAGAAATAACAGACAGACGGAGAGAAGGAGAGATGGAGGGGGGTGACATGTGTGTCTTTTATAGTTCAGATTCTCATTACCAATATGAGCTCACAGCTGTTTGTGCACACAGATGAACAGAGGTGTGCAGTCGCTAATTAATTTCAGTACTGTAAAATGGAGCATTCTAATCCACAAATAATTGCTTTTTTTCATGCTAATCACAAAGGATTGTCCAAGTCTGTGGCTACATCTGGTTTTCTGTGTGCTGACACACAGAAATGAATTTACTTTGTGTTCGATGTCTTGTGACACAGGCCAACATAAGGCCAAGCCACTTCTTCACAGCAGAGGCAGAATAATTGCTTCTTGTTTACAGATAATAAACAACCTCAGTGTTCAACCCTCAGCATCTCTCATATCTATACTGACAGGAACATATTTACAAGCCAATGTCTTAATTGGTTCACAGAGAAAGTATTCTTTAATTATGGCAAGTTTGGAATAAGATGAAAAGAAAAGGTCTTTATGCATAAAATGCCTCCAAATGTTTAATGAGTCTTTAGTGCATTTATACAAGTTTTTCACTTTTCATTGATTTGCTAGAGAACAATGACAGCACAGATTAAATTTCTGTCGGGGCTCAGTTGAAATTGCCTCAAGTTATTTTCACAGCAAATTGCCTTGTGAAGTATAAATGACCAACTGTCCATCAAAATGAGCCAAGCAGCTCTAAGAATTTTTCTTCTTACTGAAATAAGTTTTATGTTATTTAGATGACATTTTGAAATGGAACAAAAACAAAAAAATGGTTTTAAACAGGGGTTCCCAAACTTGCACCTACAAAGGTATAATTAAGCTAAAAACTTTTTAGAGTAAAAGCTTTTGTTCTCTTTTATTTAACCTTTTTTTCATGTTATTAAATGGGGTAAGATAAAAAAAAAGTGTATAATCCTGAAAAAAAAAAGTGAGGTATACAGAAAAAATAATAGATTTTTCCTTTTAATAATGATTCACATATGGAAGCCCATTTCAGCCACTAAATTAAAAGTAACTGCGAATTTTTATCTCACAATTATGACTTCTTTTCATGATTGCATGATACAAACTCGCAGTTCAGATTTTTTTTTTCTCAGAATTGAAATAAACTTGAGAAAAAATGTTACAAAGTCAGAATTGTGAGATATAAACTCACAATTGTGAGTTATAAAGTCAGAACTGCTCGCAAATCTAACTTTTCAGAAATGTGTAATATAAACTCACATTCTGAGCTTTTTTCTCAAAATGGGGGGGTATCATTATGAAATAAATGTTTTTCTCTAGTTCAGAGATCAGAGACCATTGCTTCATACAGAATCTCTTCAGACCCTTCAAATTCCCAGATTCATGTTGGTGCTTTTTATCTTCAGTTTCTACAGGGTTCAGGTCAGGGAACTGGGATGGCCATGGCACAAGCTTCATTTTGTGCTCAGTCACATATTTTTGTGTTGATTTTGATGTTTGTTTTGGATC